>NC_136266.1:12390131-12415131 GCF_964187855.1 Myxine glutinosa
TCGCCTACATACGTGCACCAATCAACGCCTCCCTAGCTTCATTTGTTTACGCACGACAAATTAAGGTCGCATACTTTTTGAACACACCTCGTATGTATGTATGTATGTATGTATATATATATATATATATATATATATGTATATGTATATATATATATGTATATATATATATATATATGTATATATATATATATATATATATATATATATATATATATATATATATATATACAGTATATATTATATATATATATAGAGTTACGGTTCTCCGCCGCCCATCTTCCCCTTACCAAGGGGGGATTAATCCCCTTGTTCATTCTGGGCTTGACGGAACCGAGACATGAAACGTCCCTTCCGGCAAACGCAAAGTAGGGTTTCGGGACCAACTCTCGCTCATACCTAATTCCCTGCGCCGCCACAGAAGCGAGGAAGCAAGCCTCGCACGAGCCACGTGTGGTTTCGGTACGCCAAGCGGATTGAGTACCACGTGGTCCGTGCAGTTTAGTAGTGGAACCCGATTCGAGCGGTTCTGTTCGTACCACGCTTAGCCAATGAGGAAACCACAGGAACGATCGAATGGAAAAAGGAAGAACACAGGTTTAATTATTCCCACACGTATATGCAATGATCGGGGACGCAGAGACACAGGGCAGCACTTAATCAGTCTTATCTTATCCGCCGGACTCGGGCCCAACACACTCACACAGGGAATTCCAGATGGATTGATGTCCCAGCCAGACGCGTCGACGTGGTCGTCCAGGAATGGCCCCGTCCGGCTCTCCACGGTCCCAGCACGTCCCACGAAGATGGCAGCAGGCGGTGGAAGGAACCTCGTAGCACGTCTCCCGAACAAACGCAGCCAATGAGGTGGAACGGCAAATGCGGGACTCTCAGCGCGGCTGGCGATTACACAGCCGTTATCACTCGCACGACTTAATGCACTGTATATGGATCGGCCTCCAACTCAACCGAGCGTCACTTTATACAGACTTGGCATTTAATATGGAATTTTTTTTATGTGGGGGTGAACTTACTTTTCAAGATGTCTTAGAACCAAAAGTTCATTGGAATTATGTTGAAATTATTCTAGATTTTGTTAATGTGACCTTTAAAAGAAACAAAAACCACATTTGACATTTCGAAACACATAAATTGATCCTTGAAAGTGATGTAAACTGATATCGAACTCAATTCATGGACAGTACTGTGTTAAACTTCTGTATGTTTTCCAGAAGTATCTCTTTATTTTGCACATCAGCCAAATTTTTTTTAACAAAAACAAAAGTTAAATTACGACTGGGATTACGGACAGTAAAATTACAGTTCAGTACTTCGTGTAACCCCCACGAGCATTCAGGAGAGCACGTACATGTTGAGGCATGCTGTTCACGAGATTTGCCAAGGTTTGGACAGGAATCGCTTGCCATGCAGTGACAATAGCCTGCTGCAATTCACGCACAGAGGTCGGCTGCTGGTCCAAGTGGTCGATTTGACTCGTTAATTCTGCCCACAAGTTCTCTATCGGATTCATATCCGGGGACATGGCAGGCCACTCCATATGCTCTACACCACAGTCAGCAAGAAAGTGTTGGATCATGCGAGCATGATGAGGCCATGCATTGTCATCTTGGAAGACAAAGTTTCCTCGAAAGGCTGCACGAGCAAATGGAAGCAATGTTTCTTCCAGAATGGCCCTGTACTTGAACTGGTTCAGGTTTCCATTCAGAACAACCACGTCAGTTTTGCCCCCTGCATGAAAAGCAGCCTAAACGGTCACCCCACCACCTCCAGCTTGGACTCTTGGCACTATACAATCTTTGTTGTAGGCTTCATGCACTTGTCTGTGCACTCGGACACGGCCATCTTAACGATAGACCAGAAATCTAGACTCGTCACTGAAGATCACGTGATTCCAGTATCCTGGCTGCCATTTACGGTGCTCTCTGCCCCACTGCAATCGGCGCTGGCGGTGATGTCTGGTCAGGCGTGGCTTTCTCGGGGGATGCCTTGCACGATAGCCTGCTTGAACCAGTCGTTGGTTGACCAGCCTTCTGGATACAGGCACATTTGTCAGTTGCTGCCACTCAGCCCTAAGCCAATTAGCTGACTTGGTACGGCCATTGTGGACTAACCGGTGCAGCTGGCGATCATCCCTCCTAGTGGTTCTGTGGGGACGTCCTGGCCTCGGGATTAGAGTAGGGACACCCCTCTGAGCATTTCGTTTCAGGATCTTTGACACCTGACCTTGAGTGATGCCATACTGCCGAGCAATAGCACGCTGTTTCATGCCGTAATTTCGTAAAGCCACCACTCCATGACAAACAGCATTGTCGAGTTGATGGACCATCTCCAGAGGAAGCGGCAATAACTTTTGGAGACGTGCAGCAGTTGTTTTCCACTAATACAGAACGCAACAACCCTTGTATACCCGACTGTGAAGCCAATCATCAAATGCACCTGTCCGTACATTTTGCCACGCCACCTGTGATATAATCCTGTTGTTGACTTCTTGCTGCGACAGACAATCAGTGACATGGTTCTTTTAACAAATAAATCACCAAAGTGTAAAAGAAACTCACCAGATTGATATACTGAGTTAAGAAAGTAAACCCAAGTCAAGAAAAAAAAAATATTCCATATTAAATGCCAAGTCTGTAAAAGCGCGTATTTCGGTTCATGCGCGTCTTGCTTCACCCGCGTATCTCTCACAGTTCTTGGACGCTCACAACTCTTGCTCGTCAATGATTCCGCCGGGTTGGTTCATGCGCACGAGCTCTCCCTGGGCAGCAGTTCTCTTTCTCATCAGCGAGTCCTTTTACTGCTGCGAGTCGAGTCCTCTGGGGGGCTTGCGCAATGGGTTATATAGGTACGCCCCCGAACCTTCTGGAACCCTCTCAAACCTTCTTACCACGCCCTGTGACGCAGTGCTGCCGCCACCACCTCTGAGCCCTGATTGGCGGCTCGTGCTTACCGTCAGCGCCTCTGCCGCCCCTCATTCGGCTCCGCCCCGACCCTCATAGACCTGCCTCGTGTTAATTCGCCCAAAATGAACCAAAGTCAGCGCAAAGTGGCATGAGGCTGGCGAAGCTGGAAAGTCGGTAGAAGTAGGACCTATTCTCCTGACTCTAGTCAACGCAGAACTAACATAGGAAAAGGTCTAATCTCACAAATACTGAGAGATAACTACACTATCGCGAGGCTACATGTTGCTTTTGTGACTAACTATGAGGGGGAAATTTTAACCTTTGTTATACTGACTGTACAAACCTCATAACCACAATACTACCCCTCTCCCTCGTCAGACTCGTCCCCGAGTCGAACCTACAAAAATTGGAACGACCTGTTTTGAGAAAGATCTGGGACTAACTTTTACTGCTACATGTGACATATAGATGTGGTTCCCCCTAACATTTATTCTTACCCGTGTATGCGACAGTTTTAAAACACTAAATATGTCCCACCTACTGCGTTGAGTAGCTACTCTAACAGAATCACGCCCAAAATTAACCGAATTGCGGAATTGTTTTCAAACTAAACATAGAGCCGGTGGGCAGCATTTTTATATACAAGCACAAAACCTACTCCTTATTTACAGTTCTATGACCCAGGACCTGTCCTTTTTGGAAAGAAGATTGGAGGGGAGAGAAAGCACAGCAAAGCACACAAATACGCATTCAAAATTTCACATTTCATTTGCTGCTGGTGTCTTGCATCTTGTATCTTCTGTGTGCGCATATCGAACCGGCAAACCCCCGGACCGGCATACAGGCCAGGCCATTCCTGCTCTTCTTGGCTAAATAAACTTACAATTCCTCTCGGCCCTAGCACACAATAATAAAAATTGCACCACAAATGTGTTTATTTATTTGCCAGCAGGGCCAACCCTATGTGGTCCGACTGCGTGACATTGAGGCCACTCAAAACAAGTGGTCCGAAGATGCAAGGTGAATTTGCAGCAAAGTGCTACACAGGTGAGGTGTAAGGCCACAAAACTTGTGGTCCATAAGTGTAATGTGCAGCAAAGTGTTTGTGGCAAAGTGCTGCACAGGTGCAACAAAATTACAACAAAGGATATGGCAGCAAAGTGCCACACAGTTCGGCTGCACAAATGTAGCAAAGTGCAGTAGGGATGCTGCACAGGTCGATGGTGCTGCACAGTTCCACCTCCAAAATGTCCTGGGGTGGGGGAAGAGCCAAAGCACCACAAGCAAAGCGGAAAGGGCACAAAGGTACACAGCAAAACAAGGTAATGCAGCAGGAGGAGCGCGGAGGAGCGAGCAGAGCAAGCTCGTCCCTAACCATCCGTACCCCCCAACGTCAGCTGACACTACCCTTGCCCTTCCTGGTATTTACAAATTCAAATTCGTCTCTACGTCTTGTCTCCCATATCCCCCTCTACTCCAAATTCGTCTCCCAATCCCTCCCAGGAAGGAAGGAATGGAACAAACACAATGTCCCATTACGTCATGATGCGTCTTACACTCAAACAGTTCACTTGGCCTTGGTGCGGAGCTACGTCCTCCTTGGTGAATGGATGTGGATGGCGCGAAGGGAATTTCTCTCATCCTAACTACACTAGTTACATTGACTTATTTACACTACCCGGGGTCATACCCTGCCAATCGGCCATCTTTAAACTTTGTGGTTCTAAAAACCGAATCTCCATTGACCACTCTGCGGTGCCCCTGAATTTGGGTCTCACTCCCCAATTTTTCACTCTGTGCCCTTGCACAATTTCGGGGCTGGATCGTATGGCTCCACTAGCAGGTCCAACTACCTGCGCACCTCCGCCACTGAAGTCGCCACCCGAGCTTACCTGCTCCTGTGACTACCTAAACTGGAGAAGGCCCCTCCTGGCTCTTTACCCCCTGATGCCCTCCTTCGCATTGGGCTACCTGGGTCCTTCCCTTGGATCCTCGGGCCCCACTGAACAACTCACAACTCCTCTAACTGGCTCCCAGAGCCTACCTGCGGCCTCACCTGGCCGACAAACTACCAGTGGCGGAGTGCCCCAATAACCATACTCGCCAATTAAACCACACGCCCAGCCATTTCACTGACTCATGCACCCTCCAAAGCACTTCTTTGCCACTACCCGCACCACACGTGTCAATATCCATACAAATTTTGCCTATACCCACTACCTGACTTACACATTCATCGGGTCCATCTCCCCCCATTCACTCCTTCGCACCATGCATTCCACACCTTTTATTCCACACCAAGCATTCCACACCATTTATTCGCACACCAATTATTTCGCACACCTCTTTTCCCTCACACACCTTTTGTGCTTACACACCTTTTTGCCATACAATCCAAACACAATTCCTTTTGTTCTCACACACAACTCCGGTTATTCTCAACCAATTCCTCATACACACACAGCATCATCTATCTAGCTGCTTTTCCCCTAAACTCGTGCTTCCCCATCATCCCATTAAACTAAGCACTCCCTTCGTCATTAACAACCATCTACTCTCTCGACGTCCCCTCTACAGTACAAATGTCGCTACTTAAATCTTTTGTCTTCTAAAGTCATCTAATTCCCTAACAATTATCCTAGCCCTCCCTCGGCTAGCTTCGCTGCCCCATGGAGGTAACCATCGCTGGCCCCCCATGTGCCTAACACTGCCATCCCCCTAATCTAATGCTCATGGGCCCAGATGAGGAATGGTAAAACTACCATTCCTCCACGCAGGGTACACTATTGCCATTCATCCACTCCACTTGAGCCTCTTTGTGCGGAAATACATTGTCACAGCTCGGCTTCGAAAAGCCGAGCGATCCATGCTGTTGGTTTGTCTCCTGTAGGTTGGGTCCGTCCGGCATTTTCGATCCAGGGGAGGACGCATGGATGGGCCGAGGTGCAGCGGCCCATCTCTGCGCGGTGCCTTGCGGTCCCACGCACGATGGCCCCAACCGCCCACGGTCGGAGCACCGCACTCGCCAGGGGGCGCGGCTCCGAACTCTCCTACCTCCCCTTGAACCTTGCCCTTTGTCTTTTTCGCCACGGCACGGCACCAACCATACAGGGCGGGGGCCGGCACGAATCATGCACGTCGGTCCTTGTAACACGGCCGTGGCATCGATCCCCACCGGTCCCTGCCACACACAACTCACTGAGGGATCACGTCGGCTATCCGTCGCGCAAAACGCTCCCCTGGTCGGTGTCCATGCTTGAGCCGCGTTCTCACCACACCTCGCGACCCACTCCGCACTCGCACAACGTGGCGTCCCAGCGCCTCCCATACACTCCGCTACCGCACACTCTCCTTCCACATTCTCTGGTGTGCATTCTCCCTCGCACACCGTTCTCGCACCTGCACACCTAGATGCACTCATACCACTCACGCACTTCGTTACACACTCTCTCGTTCCGTACTCCGTAACGCCCATGGGTGTGCACTCTCCTGGTACACACCCATTCACACGCCCTGGTGTGCACTCCTGGACACTCTCTGTAACATACTCTCCTGTTACACTTACACTGTTACACACTCTTCCCGCACACAGTCCGGTGTGCATTCTCCCTCACACTCTTTAACACACTTTTCTCGCACACACTCACACTCCGGTGCACACTTTTCTCTCACACGCGCGCCATTCGCCCTCGTACACCGTACAATGGACCTTCCACGACCGCCCGGGTATCGTCCATGTCCCAAGCTCGTCGAACCTCCCCTCACACCAAACACATTCGCGCCTCTTTTACACCTCACCTTGGGGACCTCTTTTTCCGCCAGCAGCACCTGCAAACTTTGCATTTTGTTCGCGAGCACGACATCACGATGTGAACACAGACTTTGTGCGGATTCCATTTCTACCTCCCGCGATTCATTTTCTATCTCTGCTGTCTCTTCGGCCCCAATCGTTTCTTTAATTTGAATTATTTCCTCAACGACCGCCGGCGCGCATAAAATTTTTCTGTCCAATTCGGCGGCCGTCGGCTCTTCTACACCCCGTGTCACGATTTCTATCCCCTCAGTCAATTTAGCTGCGTTCTGCTCTACCTCGCTCTCTACGCGCTCCTCACATCGCGTTACCTCGTCCTGTCCCAATGTGACCTCCTCGCTCAACATGCGCCCAATGTTCTCCCCTAATTCTTTCATTTCTTTCTCCGACGCCACCCTCATTTTCTCCAATGTCTCCCCTCGGGTGTCCACTCTTCCATCGAGTTTATTTATGTCATTCTTCAGTTCGCCCATCATTTCTTTCATTTCCCAGGTGGCTTTGTCCCTGTTGCACCTTGCTTTGTCCCTCATTTTATCCATTTCACAATTCCACTCTTTCATGAACGCTAACAGTTGAGTCATGAATGATTGCTCATCCATAACCCCCACTTGCGCAGCGGGCTCGGCCCTCGCCGCCACGTGTGAGGTGCCGCCATTACCAGTTGCCGCACCCTTTTCAGCTTCCAATACTACCAACTGTCTCTGCATTTCATCCTGGGTCATCAATTCTACCTTATCTACCCCCACCGACATTCAACCGTCTTGACTAGCCATGGTACGAAATAAAAATTTTGGTTTTAAAAACTAAATTTCGACCACTCGCAATTTCAAGTGCGTGAAGCGCACTCCAGGTCCAATCCCACTCCCCGACACCAATTGTTACGGTTCTCCGCCGCCCTTCTTCCCCTTAACAAGGTGGGGATTAATCCCCTTGTTCTTTCTGGGCTTGACGGAACCGAGACTTGAAACGTCCCTTCCGGGCAAACGCAAAGTATGGTTTTGGGACCAACTCTCGCTCGTACCTAATTCCCTGCGCCGCCACGGAAGCGAGAAAGCAAGCCTCGCACGAGCCACGTGGGGTTTGGGTACGCCGAGCGGATTGAGTACCACGTGGTCCGTGCAGTTTTGTAGTGGAACCCGATTCGAGCGGTTCTGTTCGTACCACGCTTAGCCAATGAGGAAACCACAGGAACGATCGAATGGAAAAAGGAAGAACACAGGTTTAATTATTCCCACACATATATACAATGATCGGGGACGCAGAGACACAGGGCAGCACTTAATCAGTCTTATCTTATCCCCCGGACTCGGGCCCGTCACACTCACACAGGGAATTGCAGATGGATTGATGTCCCAGCCAGACGCGTCGACGTGGTCGTCCAGGAACGGCCCCGTCCGGCTCTCCATGGTCCCAGCACGTCCCGCGAAGATGGCAGCAGGCGGTGGAAGGAACCTCGTAGCGCGTCTCCCGAACAAACGCAGCTGATGAGGTGGAACGGCAAATGCGGGACTTTCAGCACGGCTGGCGATTACACAGCTGTTATCACTCGCGCGACTTAATGCACTGTATATGGATCGGCCTCCAACTCAACCGAGCGTCACTTTATAAAAGCGCGTATTTCGGTTCATGCGCGTCTTGCTTCACCCACGTATCTCTCACAGTTATTGGACGCTCACAACTCTTGCTCATCAATGATTCCGCCGGGTTGGTTAGTGCGCTCAAGCTCTCCCTGGGCAGCAGTTCTCTTTCTCATCAGCGAGTCCTTTTACTGCTGCGGGTCGAGTCCCCTTGGGGGGCTTTGCGCGATGGGTTATATAGGTATGCCCCCGAACCTTCTGGAACCCTCTGGAACCTTCTTCCCACGCCCTGTGACGCAGTGCTGCCGCAATCACCTCTGAGCCCTGACTGGCGGCTCGTGCTTACCGTCAGCGCCTCTGCCACCCCTCATTCGGCTCCGCCCCAAGGCCTGCCTCGTGTTAATTCGCCCAAAATGAACCAAAGTCAGCGCAAAGGGGCATGAGGCTAGGGAAGCTGGAAAGTCGGTAGAAGTAGGACCTATTCTCCTGACTCTACTCAACACAGAACTAACAGAGGAAAAGGACTAAGCTCACAAATACTAAGAGATAACTACACTATCGCGAGGCTACATGTTGCTTGTGTGACTAACTATGAGGGGGATATTTAACCTTTATTATACAAACTGTTACCAAAACTCAAAACCGCAACAATACATATATATATATATATACATATATATTGTTACAGACGCGGTGGTGGATGTTAGTTTACCGAGCGGTTTGGTATGACCACGTCTGCACAGTTTACCCGATTATGCTCGAACGTTGACTAGTCGCGCTACGCTAGATCAATGAAGGAAAAGGACTCAACGGCTGGATTCAAATGACACGACACCAAGGGTTCAGTTCTCAAGACCTCCGGAGGAGGTTATATTAGGGCGGAAGGTTAGATTACAACTACAAGAGGGACAGCATAGAAAGACAAGCACTTAGACACACTCTTATATTAACCCCAACAGACGACAGATAAACGGGACAAAAGGCTGACTCACACGGGGATTGATGGCAAGGAAAGGCAGGATCGATGGCTCCAGGTGCACCTGGGCTCAGGGCAGAATCGACCCGGTTCGGTCCGGTCCAAAGATGCGGGGAGGTATCGTCGCGCTGGGGGTGGCGGTGGCTTCCTCTGCTCTCCGTAGTTCAGGCGCATCTCACCTCACATCCGGTAAGTCGCCGCGTATATCCGGCGGGGAGTGACACGCCCTCGGCTCGTTAGCTCCGCCCCAGATGGAATCGGCACGTTGCTTCTCATTGGGTGCGTGCGGGGGGGTTACCGGCTCCGCCCTTGACGAGGGGCTGACAAGGAGCCCCTTCGTGGTAACCCCGTCGGAGCGCATGGTCATGGCGGCTAACCGAGCCGGTGTGAGGACGCACACTCCCCCCCGCGCGCCGTAGTTGTAGTTGTTGTTGTTGTTTCATGGGGAAGATGATGGGAGGAGGTATGGGAAGGTCCTAAACTCACTACTGGTGCCATATAATCACATTCTGGTGCAACGAAGAGTCAGAATTAATGGAAACGAGTCCTTAACTGACATAGACTAAGAATAACTAGCAAGATGTCCGAAAGTTGTCTACGTGAGATGCGGTGGACCTGGGCACGACATTTAATGGGGGAAAAAGGGGAAGGTCGGTTCTACAGAGTGTTGTTTACAGACAATGGGACTAGGGAATGGGGGATTGGGGATAGTTGGGGAGTATTGGGGAAATAGGGGAATATTTACAAGCGGATATGGAGGCCAAATGCCATATTCGCACATTGCACCCTTCTCTACCCTCGGGGCATCCCGACCCGATAAATTTTTACCTACTTTAGTGTGGCACGCAGATGTAGTTCCCTCTACTATTAACTCTACCCTGAGTGCGACAGTTTTACAGATATTCACAAATGAGTAAATATGTCCCCCTGCGACGTTGCACCCTTCTCCTCACAGAAACACACCCACAGGATAACCGAATCCGGAAAGAATTCGCAAACTAAACATACAGCCGGTAGGGAGCATTATTTACACGACTACGCTGCTATTTACACTACGATCCAGGACCTGTTTTTGGAGGGACACATGCAGATGTTATGCATAGAGAGAGCACGCATGCCAGCATCGATACACCAACCCACGAGTGCTCTGTGGCCTACGGCCTTTAATAATGTGCAGAGCACCCCTTCCAAGCATCAAAAGCACCACCCCATCACACAGTGAGCACCATCCGGTGCACCAATAAAGTGTTTAGTGATTATTGTGTGGTGTCGCAGCCGGCCGATGTTCTGCCGCTGGTCTTGCCTTCGTGTGGTGCACTTGGCCTTCTTACTTCCTTCAAAAAAAATAAAGAAAGGCGCCAACCGCGTCCATTTCCTTATTGTGGCCGTCAGGGGGCCAACTATTAGTGGTTCACCTGTTTGGCATAGGTGCCACGTTGACCCAGAGGTCCATCAATGGGTGGTGCTTGGCCGCAAAAGAACTGCGGTCCATTGTGGGTGGCCACAAACATTGCGGTCCATATGGTGTATCGATCCAGGCAGCAAACAGCGAAAGTGCAGGCCCACAACTGCGAAGCCAGCACCTCTCTCTCCTCTCTCTCTACCCCAAAGCCAGATCCTCGGAGGTGGGAGACAAAAGAAGCAGACAAGTGAGTAAGGTGGTAAGGGCGCAAAAGTGCACGCAATGTAAGATGATGCACACTGGGGGCACATGGGAACCAGGTGAGACAGGTACGTTCCTATCGTACGCCCCCCCCCCCCCCCACCAGGTAACCTACATGGCCCCTCCCTTACCCCTTACTGTATCCACAAAACACAACACTACCCATAAACATCTACTTTACAAATCAACAAACATCCCTACTGTCTTCCCCGTTCCTCCCATAAACCAAATTCGTCTTCTCTCCCTCCTAACCAATCAAATTTGCCATTTTCAACTCTCATCAAAATTTGCCATCTCCAACTGCACATCAAAATTTGCCATTACCAATTCATCATCAGTCCCTCCTAGGGAGGGAGAGATGGAATCACCCCAATGTCTCATCCACGTCGTGATGCGTCTCACAAATCCACACAGCAATTCTCATTTCCTGCAACAGAACAAAGAAAACACAGGTGTGGAGTCATCATCATCACCACAGGTAAGTGGCTGCGTATGGTGCGACAGGTTCATCAATCCTAACTATTTCCTAAATGACTTTAACAACTTTACATTACCCGGGGTCTTTCTCCGGCCAAACCATTGGCCCTGGTACACTATGGGTTCTAAAAACCAATTCCCATTGGCCAAACTGTGGTGCTTTTCAATTTGGGGTCTCACTCCCCCGATTCATCTCCCGGTGCCCTCGCACAATTTCTGGGCTGTGGCGTGTACCTCTCCCAGCGGGTCTACCCACCCGCACACCTCCACCACTGCAGTTGCCTCCGAGCTTACCTGCTCCTTACCCTAACCTAACTACCTGGGGAAGGCCCTCTGGCGCTCTCCCCACTCGGTGCCCTCTCTGGCACTGGGCTACCCGATCCACACCCGGGATCCTCAGGCACCCACTCACAACTACCGGCTCCCAGAGCCCACCTGCGGCCTCACCTGGCCGACATCCTCACAGTGGTGGAGTGCCCAACCAACTACACACACTAACAGGCTACACGCCCAGCCATTTCCACAACACTAATGCACCCATCCACAATACCATTCTGTCACCCGCACCACAAATGCCAATATCCAACCACAATTTACCTATACCCTCTACCTAACACTTACACTACCCGCCCCGGGTACTCGTGAAAGGGGTCCACTCTTCCCCCATCCACACCTTCGCACCATGCACACCACTCCGTACCACTTACTCCAACTCTCTCCACACACCTGTACTTGCACACCTGTGCTCTCACACCTGGTGCCACCTGCACCCTTCTCTCCCCAAGCGCATTCGCGCTGATCCACAACACTCATTACTCACTCACTGCTCCACACACCTGTCCAGTTGCACACCTGTGCAATCACACCTGTTCAATTCTCACACACACGGCATCATCTCAGCTAACTACTCCCTTCTGAAACTTGCGCGTCCCAGTCGTCCCTTTAAACCATTGCGCTCCCACGTCATTATCATCCACACTAATCTACCTGCGTCCCCACTACAGGTATCAGTCACTAACTAAACTTAACG
Source organism: Myxine glutinosa (assembly GCF_964187855.1). NCBI lineage: Eukaryota > Metazoa > Chordata > Myxini > Myxiniformes > Myxinidae > Myxine > Myxine glutinosa. Next base: position 12,402,590 of record NC_136266.1, read on the forward strand.
TCACCTAATGTCATCTTTCTAGATCCCTATCAATATAACCTAACCCACCCGGGCTAGTTTTCACTGCCATACACCCCATAAGCTAGTGCTCCTTTGCCCCCCTATGGGAAGGGTGGCAGGGATGCCACCCTTACCCACTGGGCCCATCGCTCACTACCAATTTTGCACATCAAATTTCAACAAATTAAAAATTTGCCAATCCTACTCATTATCTGCCAATCACTACTGCCAATCCCTTGCCAATCATCAAATTTTGTTTTTCTCTAATTTTGGGTCCAAAACACTAACCTCATCACCCAGTCTACTCACTACTGCCTCTCGGTGCGCCAATTCCCGTCCAAAGCCCGGCTTCGTAAAGCCAAGCCATGAATGCGGGTTGTTCTGTGCCAGCGGCTGGATGCGTCCGGCACTCGGTGCAGGGACGGGGGCTTACCCGGGCCGAGATCCCACGCACCATCTCGGCGTGGAGCCATCCAATGTCCCGATCTCGACCTGCCGGACTGCCTCAACAAAAAGTGGTCGCCATGACGACCCTTTCTATCGGGCTGCCCGCTCCGCCTAGTGGAGCACGGACGCGGCCGTTCAAAGCGAGGCCCAGCACGCACCGAGGGCCCGATTCGGCTATAAGTCGTTCTAAACTCTACCCCGTCTAACGTCGATGCTTCACCTGGACGCTTACACCCCGCAGCCCGTTCCTTGCTCACACATCCAGCCGTTTCCATGCTACCTTTCCTTACACACCCAGGTACACCCATTCCACTCACAGCCTTGGTCACACACCTGACCACCGAACACTTTGGCACACATTCGTTGGTCGCACACCTCACCAACACACCTCTTCGCGCCCCTTCCTCAGTCACCTCCTCTGTGACAATCACAGGTGTGCTCTCACTCGCACACCCAACCACGTGCCTTACTACCAATTCCAGCGTGCATTCCCACTCACGCTCTACCATTCCAGGTGTGCATCCTTTCTCACCTGTCACAACCAACTCACTCTCCTTGTCACTCTCACTACTCTCACCTCCATTCTTGACAGCGCACTCACCCTTACTCTTGACAGCGCACTCTTTCCTCATGCACCTGTCCGTCACACACCTTTCTCGCGCACACTCTCCCGTTACACCCTCTGTAACACTCACCACAGGCGTGCATTCTCCCTTGCCTTTGACAGCGCACTCTTTCCCCATGCACCTGTCCGTCACACACCTTTCTCGCGCACACTCTCCCGTTACACCCTCTGTAACACTTACCACCCCGCGCTTCCATGTGCTCCCTCGCACACGCGCTACGACCGACTCACTCTCTCCAGCACCCTCACTCCTTGGCACGCACTTTTTCCTCACACACCCCAGAGTCGGACTTTCTCGCACACCTCCTCTTTCGCACACCAGACCTGTCGCACACTTCACCAACGGCCTCTCACGAACACCCGGGTCTATCTCGACCCCCAAGCTCCTTAAATCCCCTGGCGCATCATACGCACGACCATATTGGTCACCACTTACACCGGGTCCTCTTCGTCTTCGCTTCTCCTCCATCACCTGCGAATCCCTCATCCGGTTAATGAGCACATCATCACGATCCAAACACAGACTTTGGACCAATTCTTTTATCTCTTTCTTATCCCCTCTCCGTCGCTTCTTAATTTCGCTCACCCCTTCTTCCACTTCTTCTAATTTCTGCTTCACCTCCTTTATTCCCCGGTACGTCTCCTCAAGCTCGTCCTCCAAGGCTACCTTGACCGTTTCCATGTGCGTCCTCACTTGCCGGTCCTTCGTCTCCATTACCTCTACCACCTCGTCCAACCTCGCTGTCAGTCCCTCACGTACCATCTGACATTCCCTCTTCGTCGCTATCAAGTCGTCTTTTAGTTCTTTCTGTGTCGCTTTTAAACCTCCTATTACCGCTGTGTTCTTTTGAACCTGCTCCACTAACTCCGTCTGTCCCACCGTCAGCTGCTCCACCTCCTGCGTCAGGTCCTCTATGCCCCCTTGTAACTTTACAGTCCCCTTTCTCACCTCCTTCTCCATGTGCTCCTTACAGTGCCTCACCTCCTCGCGCACTCCTCCGACCTCCTCACTCACTCCTCTTCTGATCTCCTCTCCCATCACTTGCATCTCCTCGCGAGATCTTGGAGACGGCGGCAGGGATTTTCGAAGCCCCACACGGTCTCCACGTTTTTCGAAGTTAAGTCTGTTCACAATTGTATTTTGTCGAAACTGTATTTATCTTTCGGTGTGTGAAGTTATTGTGTGCAACTTTGGTTGTTTCTCGGTGTTTATCTTTCATAAATTGATCGTCTGTTTGCCGTGTCGCGAGCAAGGCCTTGTACAGTGTGCACTGTACAACCTTGAGGCTTTGTTTTTCTCTCAGTGGTCCGTCGTTTGTGATCCAATAACTTTCGTTCTCTGTATTCCCAGTCTTTTCACCCATAGCCTACTTCCTTGTGTAAATCTCAACTCAAAAAAAACAAAAAAACATTTCCTTCTCTGTTCTCATTCGTTTATTCATTCTTATTCGTTCGTTCGTTCTTCGACCACGTGTTTCTCCCCCATTTCCCCAGATAGTTTTCACTCATTAACCTTCAATGTTTACACTTTCCCCTCAAGTTATGTATTCCGTCATATTTTATAACACCTTTTTCTTCTTCTTCTTTAAAAGGCTGCTTTCGACTTGCTCACCAAATCAATTCATCCCAAAAAAAATATCCATCTCCTATAGTGCCTTTGTTCTACATTCCCTAAACTCTCCTGCACTCCATCCTCCATCCAGCGTCCTTAAACGTATTTTTAACTCGAAGGTCACAAGAAACTCATTTTGCAATAAATGTTCGTTTCCCATAAATCGTACACTTTCAAAAATCCAATCTCACCCCTCCCCTCCAAATCTTCCCCATAACCCCTCCCCTCCAAATCTTCCCCATCACCCCTCCCCTCCAAATCTTCCCCATCACCCATCCCTTTCAAATCTCCCCCCTTGCCCCCTCCCTCCTAAACTACTCCCTCACCCCTCCCCGCCAAGACGCCCCCTCGCCCCTCCCCTCCTAGACTCCTGCCTCACCCCTCCCCTCCAAATCTCCCCCATATCCCATCCCTTTCAAATCCCTCCCCTTGTCCCTTCCCTCCCAAACTCCCCCCTCACCCCTCCCCTTCAAATCTCCCCACCCTCATTGCTTCTCAATTTCCCCCCGCTCACTCCCCCTCCTCAAAGCGTCCTCCCCGCTTCTTCCCCCTTCAAACTCTCACCTCCATCTCCCCCAACCTTCTGCCTCGCTCTTCCCCCTCCTCAAATAACACCTCATTGTGGCTCACCCAATCACCATCAAACCTTTTGTCCGCCCCATCCTTCCCTTTCTCCGAGCTATTCTGAAATCTCTGACACACCTTCAACAGCTCTCCCTACCTCTTCCACCTCTTCCACATCTTACCCTACCCCTCCTCCCCCCTGTTCTGTATCTGATGCTCCCCCTTCCTCTTCATTAACGGTATGGACCTCAAACATCCGGGGCCTTCGTTCAAACTTAACTGATCTCTCCATACAGGTTGCTTCTGTCAAACCAGACGTGATCTGCTTAACAGAAACTTTCCTCCTTTATGATGTCTCTGATTCCATAGTATCTCTCCCGGGCTACTCCCTCCTCCGGTATGATAGACCTGAGCCTCGTCCTGGAGGCGGGGTTGCTATCTTTATCAAAAACTCTCTTCCTCACTCGCCCTGCACTGCACTCTCTCCACCTCACCCCCAGGAATACCTCTGGCTACGGCTTCCCCTTCGCTCCCACCTCTTGTTCATATGTGTGTTGTACCGTCCACCAAACAGTGATGACTCCATCTACATCTCGCTGTCTGATGATATGGACCAACTTCTATCTACTCATCCCAACTCTCTCTTCCTCATATGTGGTGATTTCAACTGTCATCATGCCAGTTGGCTGGGTGTGGGTACCTCTCTCACCAGCCATGGCTCCTCAGCAAAGGACTTCTGCGACTCACTGGGACTGACACAATCTGTCAATTTCCCGACCCGGATCTCAGTCAACGGAACATCTTCTCTTCTGGACTTGGTTATGACTAACTTCCCTGAAAATGTCTGCTGCTCTTCTTCTGCTCCGATCGGATCATCTGATCATGTCCTTGTTAAAGTGGACATCTCTCTGACCATCCTCAGGGAGCCTGCTCAGCGTCGACGAGTCTGGCATTTCACTCAGGCCAACTGGCACGGTCTTCAAGCAGCCATCAATCATCTGGACTGGTCTCCCATCTCTACCACCTCTGACATCAACTCATCCTGGGAATTCTTCCAAAGTAAATTGCTCTCTCTCATGCACAGATTTATCCCATCTCGTCTTCAGTTGTCATACCCTTCCTCCCGTCCATGGTACACGGAATCTTGTGGTGAGGCTGTTGCCCAGAAACAACTTGCCTTCGTCTCCTGGAAAGCAAATCCAACGGAAGGAAATCTCATTTCCTTTCACAAAGCCCGAAACAAGTGTGTGTCCACCCTCAGGAGAGCCAGGAAACAATATCTCTCCGTTCTCAAGACCGAACTCTCTTATCTGTCTCCCTCTTCCAAATCCTGGTGGCGTCTGGTCAAATCCGTTTCTGGTGTTTGTTCCCCCTCCATCCCCTCCCTTACCTCAAACGGCTACACAGCTGACTCCGCACGTGAAAAAGCTGAATGCCTCAACTCTGTGTTTGCCTCTAAATCTTGTGTCCCAAACCCATCCCTCTCTGTACCCACCATACCCAGTCGTACCCTGCTGCTCCTGGACTCCGTGTCCTTTCCTCCTGACAAGGTGGAAAAGTTTCTGTCAACCCTCGACTCTGATTCTGCAACTGGACCCGACGGCATCAGCCCACGGGTCCTAAAATCCTGCTCTGCTGCTCTATCTCACCCTCTCTCTGTTCTCTTCACCCTCTCTTTTGCTCAAGGTCAACTGCCATCTGCTTGGAAATCAGCCAACATCACCGCTTTGCACAAAAAAGGTGCAAAAACAGATCCTAGCAATTACAGACCAATCAGCCTTCTCCCAATTATCAGCAAAGTCATGGAATCCATCATTGCTTCTGATATGAAATCTTTCCTCTTCTCCAATGGCTTGATCTCTGATCATCAATTTGGTTTCAGACCAGGTCACTCTACTCTGGACATGCTGCTTCTGCTGTCTCAACAATGGATGGAGGTCCTCAATGCCAAACAGGAAATTAGAGCTGTCTCCCTCGACATATCACGTGCCTTCGACACGGTCTGGCACCCCGCTTTGCTCACCAAACTCTCCTCCTTTGGTATCCATGGAAATCTCCACGCATGGCTGGCGGACTTCCTCTCTAGTCGTCGTCAACGTGTGGCCCTGAATGGGTTTCTCTCATCTCCTCTTCCTGTTCAGGCTGGAGTTCCCCAAGGCAGTGTTCTGGGCCCCGTGCTTTTTCTGGTCTTCATCAATGATCTCTCTGACTCTCTCGAAAATCCTCTCTATCTCTTTGCTGATGACTCCACTCTCTGCCGCTCCATTCCTCTTCCCTCAGATCGGCAGTCTGCTGCCTCCTCACTCTCTGAAGACCTGGACAAAATCACAGACTGGTCAAACAAGTGGAACATGTCTTTCAATCCTGACAAATCTCACACTCTTACTATGTCTCTCCGAAAAGATCGACTGGACAACCCTCCCATCTACTTTCTCAACAATCCTCTCCAAGAAGTTCTGTCGCTCACGATTTTGGGTCTCACTATCTGCCATGATCTTTCTTGGGAAAACCACATTTCCAAGCTGGCCTCCAAAGCCAGTCGCCGACTGGGCATCCTCCGTCGTGCGAAGTCCTTCCTCGGCACACCTGAGCTCCTCACCACATACAAGGCTTTCATCCGCAGCTCAATGGAATACTGTTCTCCCCTATGGGCCGGTGCTCCTGCCTCACACCTAGCTCGGCTTCACGCTGTTGAAACCAAAGCTTTCAGAATTATTGGAATCTCCCGCGATGAAGCTATCTCTGAGGGCCTTTCACTCACTCACCGCAGGCAGGTAGGTGGTCTTTCTGTCTTCTACCGACTCCTCTCCGGCCTTGCACCCCCAGCTCTCTCTGTGCTCTGTCCCCCAAATATTCCTACAGGTCGCACAAGATCTGCCAGCAACCCTCTGATGGTTAAACTGCCGAAATCTCGGCTCTCCGCTCACCTTCACTCTTTCATTCCTCTTTTCTCCCGCCTCTGGAACAAACTCCCTCACTCCCTTCAATCCCACTCCTCCCTCCAGGTCTTTAAAACAGCTGTTCACCACCATCTCTTATCTTCCCCCATCCAAAACCTTGATCTTTTCTACCCCCGCTAATTCACCCCAGATCCACCTTGTTTGAAATTCCAACTTCTTTCCTGGAAGTCCTGGCAGTGTCCATATGTTTTATACCTCTCCCACTGCCCCCTTCCCACGCCCCCCCCCCCCCAAAGCCCTCGCCCTCTCTCAGATCTCTCGATGTCTCCATGTCTCTCGGTCCCTGCTCTCAAATGTTGTGTTTGTGTCCTTCCCCCTCTCTCCCCATCTTGTCTACCGCTCCCTATGTTATATGTTTTATGTGTCGGTTTGCCTTTCTGTGTGATTAATGTTCGCTCTTTCACGAGCCTCGATATTGTATACAAAAAAAAAAAAAAAAAAAAAAAAAAAAAAAAAAAAAAAAAAAAAAAAAATAAAAAAAAAAAAAAAAAAAATCTCCTGCCCAGATGCCACCCTCATCTGCTCCATTTCCTCCCTGTGAGCATCCAGTTTGGTTTCTACCCCCATTCTGACCCCCTCTATCTGCTGCCCCATTTGGTTAACTTCCCTTTCCGCTTGGTCCCTCATGTCCCTCAATTTGCCTTCCATGGTGTTTTCTAACCCCTCTAACCCTTTTTGCATCCCTTCCATTTGATTCTCTTGAGCGGCCATTCTGTTTTCTACCCCCGTTAACCCCTCCTGTATTTCCCCTAATCTATTGTCCAATTTCCCAAATTTCTCGTCTAATCCCTTAAAATTATTGTCTAACCCCTCACTGGTACCCCTCGCTTCGTCCCTCATTACCCCCATTTGGTTTCCCATTACCCCCAATTGCTCACTCCGAGCCCTCGCTTCGTCCCTCATTACCCCCATTTGGTTTCCCATTACCCCCAATTGCTCACTCCGAGCCCTCGCTTCGTCCCTCATTACCCCCATTTGGTTTCCCAACCGCTCACTATCAGCCCTCATTCCCACCATTTGTTCCATAAGGGCCCTCATTTGCAGGAGGAAAAGGTTCGAATCCACCAGGGGCGCTGCCACGGTCGCGGGCGCGGTGACCAGCGAGGCGCCATTTTGTGCGTTTGCTACCCTCGCTGCTTCGCTCTCCTCACGTCCCTCAATTTGGTCCTGGACCGACCCTGCCTCACTCTCCACTACCGGACCCCAGCCGACTTGGTCTGCCATAGCGCGACTTTCAAAATTCGGATTTTTATTTCCGTATAACAAAATCAAATTTCGCCGTTATAATTTCGTCGAGCGCGGGAAACGCGCTCCGGGTCGATTCTACCTCCTCAAAGTTTGGGCCTAACAAATTTAGTCCCGGGTCCGAATTCCACTCCTCGACACCAATTGTTACAGACGCGGTTGTGGATGTTAGTTTACCGAGCGGTTTGGTATGACCACGTCTGCACAGTTTACCCGATTATGCTCGAACGTTGACTAGTCGCGCTACGCTAGATCAATGAAGGAAAAGGACTCAACGGCTGGATTCAAATGACACGACACCAAGGGTTCAGTTCTCAAGACCTCCGGAGGAGGTTATATTAGGGCGGAAGGTTAGATTACAACTACAAGAGGGACAGCATAGAAAGACAAGCACTTAGACACACTCTTATATTAACCCCAACAGACGACAGATAAACGGGACAAAAGGCTGACTCACACGGGGATTGATGGCAAGGAAAGGCAGGATCGATGGCTCCAGGTGCACCTGGGCTCAGGGCAGAATCGACCCGGTTCGGTCCGGTCCAAAGATGCGGGGAGGTATCGTCGCGCTGGGGGTGGCGGTGGCTTCCTCTGCTCTCCGTAGTTCAGGCGCATCTCACCTCACATCCGGTAAGTCGCCGCGTATATCCGGCGGGGAGTGACACGCCCTCGGCTCGTTAGCTCCGCCCCAGATGGAATCGGCACGTTGCTTCTCATTGGGTGCGTGCGGGGGGGTTACCGGCTCCACCCTTGACGAGGGGCTGACAAGGAGCCCCTTCGTGGTAACCCCGTCGGAGCGCATGGTCATGGCGGCTAACCGAGCCGGTGTGAGGACGCACACTCCCCCCCGCGCGCCGTTGTTGTAGTTGTTGTTGTTGTTTCATGGGGAAGATGATGGGAGGAGGTATGGGAAGGTCCTAAACTCACTACTGGTGCCATATAATCACATTCTGGTGCAACGAAGAGTCAGAATTAATGGAAACGAGTCCTTAACTGACATAGACTAAGAATAACTAGCAAGATGTCCGAAAGTTGTCTACGTGAGATGCGGTGGACCTGGGCACGACATTTAATGGGGGAAAAAGGGGAAGGTCGGTTCTACAGAGTGTTGTTTACAGACAATGGGACTAGGGAATGGGGGATTGGGGATAGTTGGGGAGTATTGGGGAAATAGGGGAATATTTACAAGCGGATATGGAGGCCAAATGCCATATTCGCAACAATATATATATTATTATTATTATTATTTTTTTTTTTTTGAGGGTTACATTGTATTGATAATGCAGAGTTGGGTGATGTGTTGAGTTAACAATGTGAGTTACCATATGATTACAGCTTCTGCTTATAGTGGTCCATTCCACCCCTGACCCAGCTCAGTGTAAACGAGGCTGCGTTCCAGCTGTGTCTGCGAGATCCAGCACTACTTACCCGTCGAGATGAACTGTTCCCTTTGGCACGCCAGGTGGTGCGAGACTCCGGCTATCGTTATAGCCACCGACAATCCAGGTGACTACTGCTTGAGCCCGAATACCTGTCCATGGTGATTGTTTTGTAACATTCACACAAGGACTCCCACTGTTTAGTCTGTTTCCCCCCACTGGTCATGACCTCTACCCTATGCTCAGTTAATCAAATTGCTTTTGGGCCCTGCCTTGGTCAGTCGAATTGAACGTGACATCAAAATACCGTGAAGCACCTGGATGATCTGAGTGCACTTCTGAAAAACTACAACAAAACCTTTTATAATTCCCTGTATGTCCTGCCATTATAATTGTACTTGTAGAAGTTTGTATGTTTGGGAAGCGTGGCATTGCTTTGGGTTTCCACACTCAACGTTATTCTACAATTGCCAGCGCGGGCGTCATGAATAAAGTCACGATGATTGACTTTCAGTCTGGGCAGCAACATGTGATGTACATGTAAAACAAGTGGTTATGGCCTCTTGCACGTCTCCATTCCGTGCACGGCAGGCCTCTGCTGGGCCAAGCGTGCAGTATTTCAGGGAGAGAGCTATGGAGGCACCGTTTTGGTGCTTGGCGTGACGTGAATGATTGTCTGCATGCTCCTCTCACTCGCTCCCATTGCATTGCAGAGCACGAGGCTCTGACAGCCTGTCCCCAAAGCGAATGAAACTTGATGGGGACAACTCTCAGGATGCACACAGCCCACCGCAGGTATGTGCACAGACTGTCTTATGCTGTGGGACAGTTGGAACAGTCACTATACTGCATGATTGTGAAGGAGGTTGTGAAGCATACATAAAGCATTTCATAAAAGCATTTGTTTAAATAATGTAAACCAGATTTTAAAGGTTATATGAATAATCATTAATTGTTGTTTTATTTTCTACTAAAGTTTAGATGTTTAACCATGTTAATGTGAAACCCCCATTGAAAGTGATACCGAGGTAGTCTTTGCTTGGGTAGAATTGCTAAAAGTACAATGTGTATTGATTCTATTTTCTTAATAATTACGAGAAAAAGAAATGATAACTAATCATGTTAGGGATAGGGTTAGTTGTGTTCCGGTTAGGGTTATTCATGTTAGGGTTGACCTTTCTGGTGTGTGGATTCGGGTAAAGGTTAAACATGTTAGAGTTAGAGTCAGAGTGATGTAAGCTTATTGAATTATAAACACCAAACACACACAACATAAAATACACCTAATACTTGCAAACAAAAATCAAAGGTAAGGATTAGAAAACACAGCCCTCTTACAAAGCTACCGTTGCTGATGGCCAGCAAGTCATTTCTGCCTTCAGCCATTAACTGCATGAGCTTCAATGGTAGTGTCCAAGTCAGAGTTTAGGAAAATGCCAAAATAAAGGGATTCTAACCTACAGTGCCTGTTTTGCACGGATTTTTTTCGACGTTTGTGTTGTTGTCCTTCCTGGAGATGTCATCGTGGTTGGTATTCCATACTGTGTAACTCCTGTAGTGCGCTCATTCCCAATTCAACTTTGCCACTTCTTCCAATTATTATGTTTAATACTGATTGACAGTTTGGTTACACATCAGTTTGTCATATTGATGCTGGTTATTACTTGATGCGGACGAGGCAATTAAGCATTAGATATCTCAAGGTGTTCATGCTGAGTTGAACCTGCAATCGAATGTGTCTCCTCTTACTATAATTCACCAAATGTCCATCTGTCTATCCGTTCGAAGGTACCGCAAAAACGGCTGAACCGATCGCAACGATATTTTGGGTGGGTAATCCTAGGACCCCCTGGAGTAAAATAGGCCATATTGTTTTTCCAATTTTTCCAGTTTTTCCAAACACGATGGAATAATATTTACCGATATGAACAGTGATGTGGCTTTTATTGAAATTCTTCAAATACTGTTTAGATTTTGATGAGAATTACGAACCTGCAGCGAATCCGGAAGTGGACAGATGACGGCAATGTGCGGGTTTGTTAATATCCAAATACAACCGTCATTCAATCGTAATTGTTACGTGCTCCTCCCCAAACCGCCTGGTCACGGTGCACCTCCGAGCCCCGAGAGGAGTCACGGCAGAAAGATGTTATTCTGTATCAAAGATCAATGGTGAAACCACACCAATTGTTACCAACAAACAAATATTGTATTAAGGTCACACAAGAATAACAACACAAAAACAATAGTAATCAATTGTACAACAAATAGGATATCATTGCTATGATTGTACCATCAGGTTCGTACAATATAACTCACTGTGCTCCAAGTGAGCGAAAAGAAGATTCCCAATGTCTCTATTCCCGGCTTCAAGCCAAAGTCGATCCGCTCCAGCGATCGTCAGAACGATGTCCAATCGAGATCAGAATCCCGTTCGGATGACAGTCACAGTCACGCGGCCAAAGCTGCGCAAAGGCGCCCTCAAGGCGACTGGGAAATCCAAAGGCGCCCTCCAGGCGACTGGGAAATCACACCCTCGGGTATGGACATTTCACGGTTCAAATCGGCGAACCGCAGATTTGCCTTCAAAATCCACGTTACACACACACACACCAGATAAACGTCTGGAGGTGGTGAAAATGGTTGAAGCGAAGCGAAAAAAACCTCGCGCGACGTACAAAGCGCGCGCGTCAAAATGGCCAACGGCCCGTTCTCGAGGCGTAATGGCCCGACGATGATTTTCCTCGGAATCAACCGCCAAAACCTGACACGCAGGTTGATCTGTCACAGCGATAACAACTCTGTCGCAAGAATCCCTTTCCCAGGAAACCCGAAAGTTCGCTCGTGACTCCCGTTCGACAACGTTCGCTTCAGACCTCAAAGCAGCTCGGCTTTCTTGTCGAACTCACTCGCTCCGCCTTCTTTTCTTCCTCTTCCTCTTCGTCGTCGTCCGGTTCTGGTTTCATTTAAAACATTAACTTTTTTTACCTTTTGAAAACAGTTATATCTATTTCCCTTAAACGACAACAATAATAGTACATGGAATCAAAAATGTTTACAGTGGATGAAAACCACAACAACGGAGGTGACGAATCCGTAACATAATTTTAAATCGTTAAACGTTAATCGTGTTAATCGTTTTGTTGAAGTATCAATTGATGATTGGAATTGAGTGAATACAATTACGATTTTGAATTTGTAATTGTATTCACGCAAACGTACGGAACTTCACATAAGGATTTAAATATTTGTTTATGTCACGAATGTTGTTAAAAGTTTATTTTTTATATTAATGCTATTTAATTTGTGATTGGAGATTGGATTTGCTGTTTGGAATGAAAAAAGAGATATCGAGTTCAAGTGAATGACGGAATGCCGTGATGGTTTCTACTTTCTAAACGTGAATTCGCGGATTGCCATATGCAGATTCGCCATTGACTGGGTATGGAACAAACGTGCCCGTTTGTTTGCAAACGGGTACGTTTTTCATGGACGTTCTTCACGAACTTGCGGTCCATGTCTGATGTGCGACTGAAGGTGCCACAGTAATGTGGAATTTATTGGTTTCATGCTTTAGCATTCGCCGTTTCTGCATTGTCTGTTTGCCTCTGGCCTCTCACCTGTGCGTAGCACGGGTACCTCACTAGTGTCCAGAATGTGTCATTGACCTTTAAACAGATATACACTACTCACAATAAGTTAGGGATATT
>NC_136266.1:13020131-13212631 GCF_964187855.1 Myxine glutinosa
ATTTTCCCCAAGAATATTCCTTCTTTTCTGTATTTTCCCACAAGGCACAAACCACATAAAGACGCCTTTTCTACACCCCTGGCATTTTCCCCAAGAATATTCCTTCTTTTCTGTATTTTCCCAGAAGGCACAAACCACATAAAGACGCCTTTTCTACGCCCCTGGCATTTTCCCCAAGAATATTCCTTCTTTTCTGTGTTTTCCCACATGGCACAAACCACATAAAGACGCCTTTTCTACGCCCCTGGCATTTTCCCCAAGAATATTCCTTCTTTTCTGTATTTTCCCACAAGGCACAAACCACATAAAGACGCCTTTTCTACGCCCCTGGCATTTTCCCCAAGAATATTCCTTCTTTTCTGTATTTTCCCACAAGGCACAAACCACATAAAGACGCCTTTACTATGCCCCTGGCATTTTCCCCAAGAATATTCCTTCTTTTCTGTATTTTCCCACAAGGCACAAACCACATAAAGACGCCTTTTCTACGCCCCTGGCATTTTCCCCAAGAATATTCCTTCTTTTCTGTATTTTCCCACAAGGCACAAACCACATAAAGACGCCTTTTCTACGCCCCTGCCATTTTCCCCAAGAATATTCCTTCTTTTCTGTATTTTCCCACATGGCACAAACCACATAAAGACGCCTTTTCTATTCCCCTGCCATTTTCCCCAAGAATATTCCTTCTTTTCTGTATTTTCCCACATGGCACAAACCATATAAAGACGCCTTTTCTACGCCCCTGGCATTTTCCCAAAGAATATTCCTTCTTTTCTGTATTTTCCCACAAGGCACAAACCACATAAAGACGCCTTTTCTACGCCCCTGCCATTTTCCCCAAGAATATTCCTTCTTTTCTGTATTTTCCCACATGGCACAAACCACATAAACACGCCTTTTCTACGCCCCTGGCATTTTCCCCAAGAATATCCCTTCTTTTCTGTATTTTCCCACAAGGCACAAACCATATAAAGACGCCTTTTCTACGCCCCTGGCATTTTCCCCAAGAATATTCCTTCTTTTCTGTATTTTCCCACAAGGCACAAACCACATAAAGACGCCTTTTCTATGCCCCTGGCATTTTCCCCAAGAATATCCCTTCTTTTCTGTATTTTCCCACATGGCAGAAACCACATAAAGACGCCTTTTCTATTCCCCTGGCATTTTCCCCAAGAATATTCCTTCTTTTCTGTATTTTCCCACAAGGCACAAACCACATAAAGACGCCTTTTCTACGCCCCTGGCATTTTCCCCAAGAATATTCCTTCTTTTCTGTGTTTTCCCACATGGCACAAACCACATAAAGACGCCTTTTCTATGCCCCTGGCATTTTCCCCAAGAATATTCCTTCTTTTCTGTATTTTCCCACAAGGCACAAACCACATAAAGACGCCTTTTCTACGCCCCTGGCATTTTCCCCAAGAATATTCCTTCTTTTCAGTATTTTCCCACAAGGCACAAACCACATAAAGACGCCTTTTCTATGCGCCTGGCATTTTCCCCAAGAATATTCCTTCTTTTCTGTGTTTTCCCACATGGCACAAACCACATAAAGATGCCTTTTCTACGCCCCTGGCATTTTCCCCAAGAATATTCCTTCTTTTCTGTATTTTCCCACAAGGCACAAACCACATAAAGACGCCTTTTCTATGCCCCTGGCATTATCCCCAAGAATATTCCTTCTTTTCTGTATTTTCCCACAAGGCACAAACCACATAAAGATGCCTTTTCTACGCCCCTGGCATTTTCCCCAAGAATATTCCTTCTTTTCTGTATTTTCCCACAAGGCAGAAACCACATAAAGATGCCTTTTCTACACCCCTGGAATTTTCCCCAAGAATATTCCTTCTTTTCTGTATTTTCCCACAAGGCACAAACCACATAAAGACGCCTTTTCTATGCCCCTGGCATTTTCCCCAAGAATATCCCTTCTTTTCTTTATTTTCCCACATGGCAGAAACCACATAAAGACGCCTTTTTTATTCCCCTGCCATTTTCCCCAAGAATATTCCTTCTTTTCTGTGTTTTCCCACATGGCAGAAACCACATAAAGGGGCCTTTTCTATGCCCCTGGCATTTTCCCCAAGAATATACCTTCTTTTCTATAGTTTTCCACATGGCACAAACCACATAAAGGGGTCTTTTCTATTCCCCTACCATTTTCCCCAAGAATATTCCTTCTTTTCTGTATTTTCCCACATGGCAGAAACCACATAAAGACGCCTTTTCTATGCCCCTGCCATTTTCCCCAAGAATATCCCTTCTTTTCTATAGTTTTCCACATGGCAGAAACCACATAAAGGGGCCTTTTCTATTCCCCTGCCATTTTCCCCAAGAATATCCCTTCTTTTCTGTAGTTTTCCACATGGCACAAACCATATAAAGAGGCCTTTTCTATTCCCCTGCCATTTCCCCCCAAGAATATCCCTTCTTTTCTGTATTTTCCCACATGGCAGAAACCACATAAAGACGCCTTTTCTATTCCCCTGCCATTTTCCCCAAGAATATTCCTTCTTTTCTGTATTTTCCCACATGGCACAAACCACATAAAGGGGCCTTTTCTATTCCCCTGCCATTTTCCCCAAGAATATCCCTTCTTTTCTGTATTTTCCCAAATGGCAGAAACCACATAAAGATGCCTTTTCTATTCCCCTGCCATTTCCCCCAAGAATATCCCTTCTTTGCTGTATTTTCCCACAGGGCAGAAACCACATAAAGATGCCTTTTCTATTCCCCTGCCATTTTCCCCAAGAATATCCCTTCTTTTCTGTATTTTCCCACATGGCAGAAACCACATAAAGACGCCTTTTCTATTCCCCTGCCATTTTCCCCAAGAATATCCCTTCTTTTCTGTATTTTCCCACATGGCAGAAACCACATAAAGACGCCTTTTCTATGCCCCTGCCATTTTCCCCAAGAATATCCCTTCTTTTCTGTATTTTCCCACATGGCAGAAACCACATAAAGGGGCCTTTTTTATTCCCCTGCCATTTTCCCCAAGAATATTCCTTCTTTTCTGTATTTTCTCACATGGCACAAACCACATAAAGACGCCTTTTCTTCGCCCCTGGCATATTCCCCAAGAATATTCCTTCTTTTCTGTGTTTTCCCACAAATGGCAGAAACCACATAAAGACGCCTTTTCTATTCCCCTGCCATTTTCCCCAAGAATATTCCTTCTTTTCTGTATTTTCCCACATGGCAGAAACCACATAAAGACGCCTTTTCTATTCCCCTGCCATTTTCCCCAAGAATATTCCTTCTTTTCTGTATTTTCCCACATGGCAGAAACCACATAAAGACGCCTTTTCTATTCCCCTGCCATTTTCCCCAAGAATATTCCTTCTTTTCTGTATTTTCCCACATGGCACAAACCATATAAAGATGCCTTTTCTACGCCCCTGGCATTTTCCCCAAGAATATTCCTTCTTTTCTGTATTTTCCCACAAGGCACAAACCACATAAAGACGCCTTTTCTACACCCCTGGCATTTTCCCCAAGAATATTCCTTCTTTTCTGTATTTTCCCACAAGGCACAAACCACATAAAGACGCCTTTTCTACGCCCCTGGCATTTTCCCCAAGAATATTCCTTCTTTTCTGTGTTTTCCCACATGGCACAAACCACATAAAGACGCCTTTTCTACGCCCCTGGCATTTTCCCCAAGAATATTCCTTCTTTTCTGTATTTTCCCACAAGGCACAAACCACATAAAGACGCCTTTTCTACGCCCCTGGCATTTTCCCCAAGAATATTCCTTCTTTTCTGTATTTTCCCACAAGGCACAAACCACATAAAGACGCCTTTTCTATGCCCCTGGCATTTCCCCCAAGAATATTCCTTCTTTTCTGTGTTTTCCCACAAATGGCAGAAACCACATAAAGACGCCTTTTCTATTCCCCTGCCATTTTCCCCAAGAATATTCCTTCTTTTCTGTATTTTCCCACATGGCAGAAACCACATAAAGACGCCTTTTCTATTCCCCTGCCATTTTCCCCAAGAATATTCCTTCTTTTCTGTATTTTCCCACATGGCAGAAACCACATAAAGACGCCTTTTCTATGCCCCTGGCATTATCCCCAAGAATATTCCTTCTTTTCTGTATTTTCCCACAAGGCACAAACCACATAAAGATGCCTTTTCTACGCCCCTGGCATTTTCCCCAAGAATATTCCTTCTTTTCTGTATTTTCCCACAAGGCAGAAACCACATAAAGATGCCTTTTCTACACCCCTGGAATTTTCCCCAAGAATATTCCTTCTTTTCTGTATTTTCCCACAAGGCACAAACCACATAAAGACGCCTTTTCTATGCCCCTGGCATTTTCCCCAAGAATATCCCTTCTTTTCTTTATTTTCCCACATGGCAGAAACCACATAAAGACGCCTTTTTTATTCCCCTGCCATTTTCCCCAAGAATATTCCTTCTTTTCTGTGTTTTCCCACATGGCAGAAACCACATAAAGGGGCCTTTTCTATGCCCCTGGCATTTTCCCCAAGAATATACCTTCTTTTCTATAGTTTTCCACATGGCACAAACCACATAAAGGGGTCTTTTCTATTCCCCTACCATTTTCCCCAAGAATATTCCTTCTTTTCTGTATTTTCCCACATGGCAGAAACCACATAAAGACGCCTTTTCTATGCCCCTGCCATTTTCCCCAAGAATATCCCTTCTTTTCTATAGTTTTCCACATGGCAGAAACCACATAAAGGGGCCTTTTCTATTCCCCTGCCATTTTCCCCAAGAATATCCCTTCTTTTCTGTAGTTTTCCACATGGCACAAACCATATAAAGAGGCCTTTTCTATTCCCCTGCCATTTCCCCCCAAGAATATCCCTTCTTTTCTGTATTTTCCCACATGGCAGAAACCACATAAAGACGCCTTTTCTATTCCCCTGCCATTTTCCCCAAGAATATTCCTTCTTTTCTGTATTTTCCCACATGGCACAAACCACATAAAGGGGCCTTTTCTATTCCCCTGCCATTTTCCCCAAGAATATCCCTTCTTTTCTGTATTTTCCCAAATGGCAGAAACCACATAAAGATGCCTTTTCTATTCCCCTGCCATTTCCCCCAAGAATATCCCTTCTTTGCTGTATTTTCCCACAGGGCAGAAACCACATAAAGATGCCTTTTCTATTCCCCTGCCATTTTCCCCAAGAATATCCCTTCTTTTCTGTATTTTCCCACATGGCAGAAACCACATAAAGACGCCTTTTCTATTCCCCTGCCATTTTCCCCAAGAATATCCCTTCTTTTCTGTATTTTCCCACATGGCAGAAACCACATAAAGACGCCTTTTCTATGCCCCTGCCATTTTCCCCAAGAATATCCCTTCTTTTCTGTATTTTCCCACATGGCAGAAACCACATAAAGGGGCCTTTTTTATTCCCCTGCCATTTTCCCCAAGAATATTCCTTCTTTTCTGTATTTTCTCACATGGCACAAACCACATAAAGACGCCTTTTCTTCGCCCCTGGCATATTCCCCAAGAATATTCCTTCTTTTCTGTGTTTTCCCACAAATGGCAGAAACCACATAAAGACGCCTTTTCTATTCCCCTGCCATTTTCCCCAAGAATATTCCTTCTTTTCTGTATTTTCCCACATGGCAGAAACCACATAAAGACGCCTTTTCTATTCCCCTGCCATTTTCCCCAAGAATATTCCTTCTTTTCTGTATTTTCCCACATGGCAGAAACCACATAAAGACGCCTTTTCTATTCCCCTGCCATTTTCCCCAAGAATATTCCTTCTTTTCTGTATTTTCCCACATGGCACAAACCATATAAAGATGCCTTTTCTACGCCCCTGGCATTTTCCCCAAGAATATTCCTTCTTTTCTGTATTTTCCCACAAGGCACAAACCACATAAAGACGCCTTTTCTACACCCCTGGCATTTTCCCCAAGAATATTCCTTCTTTTCTGTATTTTCCCACAAGGCACAAACCACATAAAGACGCCTTTTCTACGCCCCTGGCATTTTCCCCAAGAATATTCCTTCTTTTCTGTGTTTTCCCACATGGCACAAACCACATAAAGATGCCTTTTCTACACCCCTGGCATTTTCCCCAAGAATATTCCTTCTTTTCTGTATTTTCCCACAAGGCACAAACCACATAAAGACGCCTTTTCTACGCCCCTGGCATTTTCCCCAAGAATATTCCTTCTTTTCTGTATTTTCCCACAAGGCACAAACCACATAAAGACGCCTTTTCTATGCCCCTGGCATTTCCCCCAAGAATATTCCTTCTTTTCTGTATTTTCCCACAAGGCACAAACCACATAAAGACGCCTTTTCTACGCCCCTGGCATTTTCCCCAAGAATATTCCTTCTTTTCTGTATTTTCCCACAAGGCACAAACCACATAAAGACGCCTTTTCTACGCCCCTGCCATTTTCCCCAAGAATATTCCTTCTTTTCTGTATTTTCCCACATGGCACAAACCACATAAAGACGCCTTTTCTATTCCCCTGCCATTTTCCCCAAGAATATTCCTTCTTTTCTGTATTTTCCCACATGGCACAAACCATATAAAGACGCCTTTTCTACGCCCCTGGCATTTTCCCAAAGAATATTCCTTCTTTTCTGTATTTTCCCACAAGGCACAAACCACATAAAGACGCCTTTTCTACGCCCCTGGCATTTTCCCCAAGAATATTCCTTCTTTTCTGTATTTTCCCACAAGGCACAAACCACATAAAGATGCCTTTTCTACGCCCCTGGCATTTTCCCCAAGAATATTCCTTCTTTTCTGTATTTTCCCACAAAGCACAAACCACATAAAGACGCCTTTTCTACGCCGCTGGCATTTTCCCCAAGAATATTCATTCTTTTCTGTATTTTCCCACAAGGCACAAACCACATAAAGACGCCTTTTCTTCGCCCCTGGCATTTTCCCCAAGAATATTCCTTCTTTTCTGTATTTTCCCACAAGGCACAAACCACATAAAGACGCCTTTTCTATGCCCCTGGCATTTCCCCCAAGAATATTCCTTCTTTTCTGTATTTTCCCACAAGGCACAATCCATATAAAGACGCCTTTTCTACGCCCCTGGCATTTTCCCCAAGAATATTCCTTCTTTTCTGTATTTTCCCACAAGGCACAAACCACATAAAGACGCCTTTTCTACGCCCCTGGCATTTTCCCCAAGAATATTCCTTCTTTTCTGTGTTTTCCCACATGGCACAAACCACATAAAGACGCCTTTTTTACGCCCCTGGCATTTTCCCCAAGAATATTCCTTCTTTTCTGTATTTTCCCACAAGGCACAAACCACATAAAGACGCCTTTTCTACGCCCCTGCCATTTTCCCCAAGAATATTCCTTATTTTCTGTATTTTCCCACAAGGCACAAACCACATAAAGACGCCTTTTCTATGCCCTTGGCATTTTCCCCAAGAATATTCCTTCTTTTCTGTGTTTTCCCACAAGGCACAAACCACATAAAGACGCCTTTTCTACGCCCCTGGCATTTTCCCCAAGAATATTCCTTCTTTTCTGTATTTTCCCCCAAGGCACAAACCACATAAAGACACCTTTTCTACGCCCCTGCCATTTTCCCCAAGAATATTCCTTCTTTTCTGTATTTTCCCACATGGCACAAACCACATAAAGACGCCTTTTCTATTCCCCTGCCATTTTCCCCAAGAATATTTCTTCTTTTCTGTATTTTCCCACATGGCACATACCATATAAAGACGCCTTTTCTACGCCCCTAGCATTTTCCCAAAGAATATTCCTTCTTTTCTGTATTTTCCCACAAGGCACAAACCACATAAAGACGCCTTTTCTACGCCCCTGGCATTTTCCCCAAGAATATTCCTTCTTTTCTGTATTTTCCCACAAGGCACAAACCACATAAAGATGCCTTTTCTACGCCCCTGGCATTTTCCCCAAGAATATTCCTTCTTTTCTGTATTTTCCCACAAAGCACAAACCACATAAAGACGCCTTTTCTACGCCCCTGGCATTTTCCCCAAGAATATTCCTTCTTTTCTGTATTTTCCCACAAGGCACAAACCACATAAAGATGCCTTTTCTATGCCCCTGGCATTTTCCCCAAGAATATTCCTTCTTTTCTGTATTTTCCCACAAGGCACAAACCACATAAAGATGCCTTTTCTATGCCCCTGGCATTTCCCCCAAGAATATTCCTTCTTTTCTGTATTTTCCCACAAGGCACAAACCATATAAAGATGCCTTTTCTATGCCCCTGGCATTTCCCCCAAGAATATTCTTTCTTTTCTGTATTTTCCCACAAGGCACAAACCATATAAAGACGCCTTTTCTACGCCCCTGGCATTTTCCCCAAGAATATTCCTTCTTTTCTGTATTTTCCCACAAGGCACAAACCACATAAAGACGCCTTTTCTATGCCCCTGCCATTTTCCCCAAGAATATTCCTTCTTTTCTGTATTTTCCCACAAGGCACAAACCACATAAAGACGCCTTTTCTACGCCCCTGGCATTTTCCCCAAGAATATTCCTTCTTTTCTGTGTTTTCCCACATGGCACAAACCACATAAAGACGCCTTTTCTACGCCCCTGGCATTTTCCCCAAGAATATTCCTTCTTTTCTGTATTTTCCCACAAGGCACAAACCACATAAAGACGCCTTTTCTATGCCCCTGCCATTTTCCCCAAGAATATTCCTTCTTTTCTGTATTTTCCCACAAGGCACAAACCACATAAAGACGCCTTTTCTACGCCCTTGGCATTTTCCCCAAGAATATTCCTTCTTTTCTGTATTTTCCCACAAGGCACAAACCACATAAAGACGCCTTTTCTACGCCCCTGGCATTTTCCCCAAGAATATTCCTTCTTTTCTGTATTTTCCCACAAGACACAAACCACATAAAGACGCCTTTTCTACGCCCCTGCCATTTTCCCCAAGAATATTCCTTCTTTTCTGTATTTTCCCACATGGCACAAACCACATAAAGACGCCTTTTCTATTCCCCTGCCATTTTCCCCAAGAATATTCCTTCTTTTCTGTATTTTCCCACATGGCACAAACCATATAAAGACGCCTTTTCTATGCCCCTGGCATTTTCCCAAAGAATATTCCTTCTTTTCTGTATTTTCCCACAAGGCACAAACCACATAAAGACGCCTTTTCTACGCCCCTGGCATTTTCCCCAAGAATATTCCTTCTTTTCTGTATTTTCCCACAAGGCACAAACCACATAAAGATGCCTTTTCTACGCCCCTGGCATTTTCCCCAAGAATATTCCTTCTTTTCTGTATTTTCCCACAAAGCACAAACCACATAAAGACGCCTTTTCTACGCCACTGGCATTTTCCCCAAGAATATTCCTTCTTTTCTGTATTTTCCCACAAGGCACAAACCACATAAAGACGCCTTTTCTACGCCCCTGGCATTTTCCCCAAGAATATTCCTTCTTTTCTGTATTTTCCCACAAGGCACAAACCACATAAAGACGCCTTTTCTATGCCCCTGGCATTTCCCCCAAGAATATTCCTTCTTTTCTGTATTTTCCCACAAGGAACAAACCATATAAAGACGCCTTTTCTACGCCCCTGGCATTTTCCCCAAGAATATTCCTTCTTTTCTGTATTTTCCCACAAGGCACAAACCACATAAAGACGCCTTTTCTATGCCCCTGCCATTTTCCCCAAGAATATTCCTTCTTTTCTGTATTTTCCCACAAGGCACAAACCACATAAAGACGCCTTTTCTACGCCCCTGGCATTTTCCCCAAGAATATTCCTTCTTTTCTGTGTTTTCCCACATGGCACAAACCACATAAAGACGCCTTTTCTACGCCCCTGGCATTTTCCCCAAGAATATTCCTTCTTTTCTGTATTTTCCCACAAGGCACAAATCACATAAAGACGCCTTTTCTACGCCCCTGGCATTTTCCCCAAGAATATTCCTTCTTTTCTGTATTTTCCCACAAGGCACAAACCACATAAAGACGCCTTTTCTATGCCCCTGCCATTTTCCCCAAGAATATCCCTTCTTTTCTGTATTTTCCCACAAGGCACAAACCACATAAAGACGCCTTTTCTATGCCCCTGCCATTTTCCCCAAGAATATTCCTTCTTTTCTGTATTTTCCCACAAGGCACAAACCACATAAAGACGCCTTTTCTACGCCCCTGCCATTTTCCCCAAGAATACTTTCTGTATTCAGAATTATTGGAATCTCCCGCGATGAAGCTATCTCTGAGGGCCTTTCACTCACTCACCGCAGGCAGGTAGGTGGTCTTTCTGTCTTCTACCGACTCCTCTCCGGCCTTGCACCCCCAGCTCTCTCTGTGCTCTGTCCCCCAAATATTCCTACAGGTCGCACAAGATCTGCCAGCAACCCTCTGATGGTTAAACTGCCGAAATCTCGGCTCTCTGCTCACCTTCACTCTTTCATTCCTCTTTTCTCCCGCCTCTGGAACAAACTCCCTCACTCCCTTCAATCCCACTCCTCCCTCCAGGTCTTTAAAACAGCTGTTCACCACCATCTCTTATCTTCCCCCATCCAAAACCTTGATCTTTTCTACCCCCGCTAATTCACCCCAGATCCACCTTGTTTGAAATTCCAACTTCTTTCCTGGAAGTCCTGGCAGTGTCCATATGTTTTATACCTCTCCCACCGCCCCCTTCCCACGCCCCCCCCCCCCAAGCCCTCGCCCCCTCTCAGATCTCTCGATGTCTCCATGTCTCTCGGTCACTGCTCTCAAATGTTGTGTTTGTGTCCTTCCCCCTCTCTCCCCATCTTGTCTACCGCTCCCTATGTTATATGTTTTATGTGTCGGTTTGTCTTTCTGGGTGATTAATGTTCGCTCTTTCACGAGCCTCGACCTTGTATACAAAAAAAAAAAAAAAAAAAAAAAAAAGGCACAAACCATATAAAGACGCCTTTTCTATGCCCCTGGCATTTTCCCCAAGAATATTCCTTCTTTTCTGTATTTTCCCACAAGGCACAAACCACATAAAGACGCCTTTTCTACGCCCCTGCCATTTTCCCCAAGAATACTTTCTGTATTCAGAATTATTGGAATCTCCCGCGATGAAGCTATCTCTGAGGGCCTTTCACTCACTCACCGCAGGCAGGTAGGTGGTCTTTCTGTCTTCTACCGACTCCTCTCCGGCCTTGCACCCCCAGCTCTCTCTGTGCTCTGTCCCCCAAATATTCCTACAGGTCGCACAAGATCTGCCAGCAACCCTCTGATGGTTAAACTGCCGAAATCTCGGCTCTCTGCTCACCTTCACTCTTTCATTCCTCTTTTCTCCCGCCTCTGGAACAAACTCCCTCACTCCCTTCAATCCCACTCCTCCCTCCAGGTCTTTAAAACAGCTGTTCACCACCATCTCTTATCTTCCCCCATCCAAAACCTTGATCTTTTCTACCCCCGCTAATTCACCCCAGATCCACCTTGTTTGAAATTCCAACTTCTTTCCTGGAAGTCCTGGCAGTGTCCATATGTTTTATACCTCTCCCACCGCCCCCTTCCCACGCCCCCCCCCCAAGCCCTCGCCCTCTCTCAGATCTCTCGATGTCTCCATGTCTCTCGGTCACTGCTCTCAAATGTTGTGTTTGTGTCCTTCCCCCTCTCTCCCCATCTTGTCTACCGCTCCCTATGTTATATGTTTTATGTGTCGGTTTGTCTTTCTGGGTGATTAATGTTCGCTCTTTCACGAGCCTCGACCTTGTATACAAAAAAAATAAAAAAAATAAAAAGGCACAAACCATATAAAGACGCCTTTTCTATGCCCCTGGCATTTTCCCCAAGAATATTCCTTCTTTTCTGTATTTTCCCACAAGGCACAAACCACATAAAGACGCCTTTTCTACGCCCCTGCCATTTTCCCCAAGAATATTCCTTCTTTTCTGTATTTTCCCACAAGGCACAAACCATATAAAGACGCCTTTTGTACGCCCCTGGCATTTTCCCCAAGAATATTCCTTCTTTTCTGTATTTTCCCACAAGGCACAAACCACATAAAGACGCCTTTTCTATGCCCCTGGCATTTCCCCCAAGAATATTCCTTCTTTTCTGTATTTTCCCACAAGGCACAAACCACATAAAGACGCCTTTTCTACGCCCCTGCCATTTTCCCCAAGAATATTCCTTCTTTTCTGTATTTTCCCACAAGGCACAAACCACATAAAGACGCCTTTTCTACGCCCCTGGCATTTTCCCCAAGAATATTCCTTCTTTTCTGTATTTTCCCACAAGGCACAAACCACATAAAGACGCCTTTTCTATGCCCCTGGCATTTTCCCCAAGAATATTCCTTCTTTTCTGTATTTTCCCACAAGGCACAAACCACATAAAGACGCCTTTCCTGTGCCCCTGGCATTTTCCCCAAGAATATTCCTTTTTTTCTGTATTTTCCCACAAGGCACAAACCATATAAAGACGCCTTCTCTACGCCCCTGGCATTTTCCCCAAGAATATTCCTTCTTTTCTGTATTTTCCCACAAGGCACAAACCACATAAAGACGCCTTTTCTATGCCCCTGCCATTTTCCCCAAGAATATTCCTTCTTTTCTGTATTTTCCCACAAGGCACAAACCACATAAAGACGCCTTTTCTACGCCCCTGGCATTTTCCCCAAGAATATTCCTTCTTTTCTGTGTTTTCCCACATGGCACAAACCACATAAAGATGCCTTTTCTACGCCCCTGGCATTTTCCCCAAGAATATTCCTTCTTTTCTGTATTTTCCCACAAGGCACAAACCACATAAAGACGCCTTTTCTACGCCCTTGGCATTTTCCCCAAGAATATTCCTTCTTTTCTGTATTTTCCCACAAGGCACAAACCACATAAAGACGCCTTTTCTATGCCCCTGGCATTTTCCCCAAGAATATTCCTTCTTTTCTGTATTTTCCCACAAGGCACAAACCACATAAAGACGCCTTTTCTACGCCCCTGCCATTTTCCCCAAGAATATTCCTTCTTTTCTGTATTTTCCCACATGGCACAAACCACATAAAGACGCCTTTTCTATTCCCCTGCCATTTTCCCAAAGAATATTCCTTCTTTTCTGTATTTTCCCACATGGCACAAACCATATAAAGACGCCTTTTCTATGCCCCTGGCATTTTCCCAAAGAATATTCCTTCTTTTCTGTATTTTCCCACAAGGCACAAACCACATAAAGACGCCTTTTCTACGCCCCTGGCATTTTCCCCAAGAATATTCCTTCTTTTCTGTATTTTCCCACAAGGCACAAACCACATAAAGATGCCTTTTCTACGCCCCTGGCATTTTCCCCAAGAATATTCCTTCTTTTCTGTATTTTCCCACAAAGCACAAACCACATAAAGACGCCTTTTCTACGCCACTGGCATTTTCCCCAAGAATATTCCTTCTTTTCTGTATTTTCCCACAAGGCACAAACCACATAAAGACGCCTTTTCTATGCCCCTGGCATTTTCCCCAAGAATATTCCTTCTTTTCTGTATTTTCCCACAAGGCACAAACCACATAAAGACGCCTTTTCTATGCCCCTGGCATTTCCCCCAAGAATATTCCTTCTTTTCTGTATTTTCCCACAAGGAACAAACCATATAAAGACGCCTTTTCTACGCCCCTGGCATTTTCCCCAAGAATATTCCTTCTTTTCTGTATTTTCCCACAAGGCACAAACCACATAAAGACGCCTTTTCTATGCCCCTGCCATTTTCCCCAAGAATATTCCTTCTTTTCTGTATTTTCCCACAAGGCACAAACCACATAAAGACGCCTTTTCTACGCCCCTGGCATTTTCCCCAAGAATATTCCTTCTTTTCTGTGTTTTCCCACATGGCACAAACCACATAAAGACGCCTTTTCTACGCCCCTGGCATTTTCCCCAAGAATATTCCTTCTTTTCTGTATTTTCCCACAAGGCACAAATCACATAAAGACGCCTTTTCTACGCCCCTGGCATTTTCCCCAAGAATATTCCTTCTTTTCTGTATTTTCTCACAAGGCACAAACCATATAAAGACGCCTTTTCTATTCCCCTGCCATTTTCCCCAAGAATATTCCTTCTTTTCTGTATTTTCCCACATGGCACAAACCATATAAAGACGCCTTTTCTATGCCCCTGGCATTTTCCCAAAGAATATTCCTTCTTTTCTGTATTTTCCCACAAGGCACAAACCATATAAAGAGGCCTTTTCTATTCCCATGCCATTTCCCCCCAAGAATATCCCTTCTTTTCTGTATTTTCCCACATGGCAGAAACCACATAAAGACGCCTTTTCTATTCCCCTGCCATTTTCCCCAAGAATATTCCTTCTTTTCTGTATTTTCCCACATGGCACAAACCACATAAAGGGGCCTTTTCTATTCCCCTGCCATTTTCCCCAAGAATATCCCTTCTTTTCTGTATTTTCCCAAATGGCAGAAACCACATAAAGACACCTTTTCTATTCCCCTGCCATTTCCCCCAAGAATATCCCTTCTTTTCTGTATTTTCCCACAGGGCAGAAACCACATAAAGATGCCTTTTCTATTCCCCTGCCATTTTCCCCAAGAATATCCCTTCTTTTCTGTATTTTCCCACATGGCAGAAACCACATAAAGACGCCTTTTCTATTCCCCTGCCATTTTCCCCAAGAATATCCCTTCTTTTCTATATTTTCCCACATGGCAGAAACCACATAAAGACGCCTTTTCTATGCCCCTGCCATTTTCCCCAAGAATATCCCTTCTTTTCTGTATTTTCCCACATGGCAGAAACCACATAAAGGGGCCTTTTCTATTCCCCTGCCATTTTCCCCAAGAATATTCCTTCTTTTCTGTATTTTCCCACATGGCACAAACCACATAAAGACGCCTTTTCTTCGCCCCTGGCATTTTCCCCAAGAATATTCCTTCTTTTCTGTGTTTTCCCACAAATGGCAGAAACCACATAAAGACGCCTTTTCTATTCCCCTGCCATTTTCCCCAAGAATATTCCTTCTTTTCTGTATTTTCCCACATGGCAGAAACCACATAAAGACGCCTTTTCTATTCCCCTGCCATTTTCCCCAAGAATATTCCTTCTTTTCTGTATTTTCCCACATGGCAGAAACCACATAAAGACGCCTTTTCTATTCCCCTGCCATTTTCCCCAAGAATATTCCTTCTTTTCTGTATTTTCCCACATGGCACAAACCATATAAAGATGCCTTTTCTACGCCCCTGGCATTTTCCCCAAGAATATTCCTTCTTTTCTGTATTTTCCCACAAGGCACAAACCACATAAAGACGCCTTTTCTACACCCCTGGCATTTTCCCCAAGAATATTCCTTCTTTTCTGTATTTTCCCACAAGGCACAAACCACATAAAGACGCCTTTTCTACGCCCCTGGCATTTTCCCCAAGAATATTCCTTCTTTTCTGTGTTTTCCCACATGGCACAAACCACATAAAGACGCCTTTTCTACGCCCCTGGCATTTTCCCCAAGAATATTCCTTCTTTTCTGTATTTTCCCACAAGGCACAAACCACATAAAGACGCCTTTTCTACGCCCCTGGCATTTTCCCCAAGAATATTCCTTCTTTTCTGTATTTTCCCACAAGGCACAAACCACATAAAGACGCCTTTTCTATGCCCCTGGCATTTTCCCCAAGAATATTCCTTCTTTTCTGTATTTTCCCACAAGGCACAAACCACATAAAGACGCCTTTTCTACGCCCCTGGCATTTTCCCCAAGAATATTCCTTCTTTTCTGTATTTTCCCACAAGGCACAAACCACATAAAGACGCCTTTTCTACGCCCCTGCCATTTTCCCCAAGAATATTCCTTCTTTTCTGTATTTTCCCACATGGCACAAACCACATAAAGACGCCTTTTCTATTCCCCTGCCATTTTCCCCAAGAATATTCCTTCTTTTCTGTATTTTCCCACATGGCACAAACCATATAAAGACGCCTTTTCTACGCCCCTGGCATTTTCCCAAAGAATATTCCTTCTTTTCTGTATTTTCCCACAAGGCACAAACCACATAAAGACGCCTTTTCTACGCCCCTGCCATTTTCCCCAAGAATATTCCTTCTTTTCTGTATTTTCCCACATGGCACAAACCACATAAACACGCCTTTTCTACGCCCCTGGCATTTTCCCCAAGAATATCCCTTCTTTTCTGTATTTTCCCACAAGGCACAAACCATATAAAGACGCCTTTTCTACGCCCCTGGCATTTTCCCCAAGAATATTCCTTCTTTTCTGTATTTTCCCACAAGGCACAAACCACATAAAGACGCCTTTTCTATGCCCCTGGCATTTTCCCCAAGAATATCCCTTCTTTTCTGTATTTTCCCACATGGCAGAAACCACATAAAGACGCCTTTTCTATTCCCCTGGCATTTTCCCCAAGAATATTCCTTCTTTTCTGTATTTTCCCACAAGGCACAAACCACATAAAGACGCCTTTTCTACGCCCCTGGCATTTTCCCCAAGAATATTCCTTCTTTTCTGTGTTTTCCCACATGGCACAAACCACATAAAGACGCCTTTTCTATGCCCCTGGCATTTTCCCCAAGAATATTCCTTCTTTTCTGTATTTTCCCACAAGGCACAAACCACATAAAGACGCCTTTTCTACGCCCCTGGCATTTTCCCCAAGAATATTCCTTCTTTTCAGTATTTTCCCACAAGGCACAAACCACATAAAGACGCCTTTTCTATGCGCCTGGCATTTTCCCCAAGAATATTCCTTCTTTTCTGTGTTTTCCCACATGGCACAAACCACATAAAGATGCCTTTTCTACGCCCCTGGCATTTTCCCCAAGAATATTCCTTCTTTTCTGTATTTTCCCACAAGGCACAAACCACATAAAGACGCCTTTTCTATGCCCCTGGCATTTTCCCCAAGAATATTCCTTCTTTTCTGTATTTTCCCACAAGGCACAAACCACATAAAGATGCCTTTTCTACGCCCCTGGCATTTTCCCCAAGAATATTCCTTCTTTTCTGTATTTTCCCACAAGGCAGAAACCACATAAAGATGCCTTTTCTACACCCCTGGAATTTTCCCCAAGAATATTCCTTCTTTTCTGTATTTTCCCACAAGGCACAAACCACATAAAGACGCCTTTTCTATGCCCCTGGCATTTTCCCCAAGAATATCCCTTCTTTTCTTTATTTTCCCACATGGCAGAAACCACATAAAGACGCCTTTTTTATTCCCCTGCCATTTTCCCCAAGAATATTCCTTCTTTTCTGTGTTTTCCCACATGGCAGAAACCACATAAAGGGGCCTTTTCTATGCCCCTGGCATTTTCCCCAAGAATATACCTTCTTTTCTATAGTTTTCCACATGGCACAAACCACATAAAGGGGTCTTTTCTATTCCCCTACCATTTTCCCCAAGAATATTCCTTCTTTTCTGTATTTTCCCACATGGCAGAAACCACATAAAGACGCCTTTTCTATGCCCCTGCCATTTTCCCCAAGAATATCCCTTCTTTTCTATAGTTTTCCACATGGCAGAAACCACATAAAGGGGCCTTTTCTATTCCCCTGCCATTTTCCCCAAGAATATCCCTTCTTTTCTGTAGTTTTCCACATGGCACAAACCATATAAAGAGGCCTTTTCTATTCCCCTGCCATTTCCCCCCAAGAATATCCCTTCTTTTCTGTATTTTCCCACATGGCAGAAACCACATAAAGACGCCTTTTCTATTCCCCTGCCATTTTCCCCAAGAATATTCCTTCTTTTCTGTATTTTCCCACATGGCACAAACCACATAAAGGGGCCTTTTCTATTCCCCTGCCATTTTCCCCAAGAATATCCCTTCTTTTCTGTATTTTCCCAAATGGCAGAAACCACATAAAGATGCCTTTTCTATTCCCCTGCCATTTCCCCCAAGAATATCCCTTCTTTGCTGTATTTTCCCACAGGGCAGAAACCACATAAAGATGCCTTTTCTATTCCCCTGCCATTTTCCCCAAGAATATCCCTTCTTTTCTGTATTTTCCCACATGGCAGAAACCACATAAAGACGCCTTTTCTATTCCCCTGCCATTTTCCCCAAGAATATCCCTTCTTTTCTGTATTTTCCCACATGGCAGAAACCACATAAAGACGCCTTTTCTATGCCCCTGCCATTTTCCCCAAGAATATCCCTTCTTTTCTGTATTTTCCCACATGGCAGAAACCACATAAAGGGGCCTTTTTTATTCCCCTGCCATTTTCCCCAAGAATATTCCTTCTTTTCTGTATTTTCTCACATGGCACAAACCACATAAAGACGCCTTTTCTTCGCCCCTGGCATATTCCCCAAGAATATTCCTTCTTTTCTGTGTTTTCCCACAAATGGCAGAAACCACATAAAGACGCCTTTTCTATTCCCCTGCCATTTTCCCCAAGAATATTCCTTCTTTTCTGTATTTTCCCACATGGCAGAAACCACATAAAGACGCCTTTTCTATTCCCCTGCCATTTTCCCCAAGAATATCCCTTCTTTTCTGTATTTTCCCACATGGCAGAAACCACATAAAGGGGCCTTTTCTATTCCCCTGCCATTTTCCCCAAGAATATTCCTTCTTTTCTGTATTTTCCCACATGGCACAAACCACATAAAGACGCCTTTTCTTCGCCCCTGGCATTTTCCCCAAGAATATTCCTTCTTTTCTGTGTTTTCCCACAAATGGCAGAAACCACATAAAGACGCCTTTTCTATTCCCCTGCCATTTTCCCCAAGAATATTCCTTCTTTTCTGTATTTTCCCACATGGCAGAAACCACATAAAGACGCCTTTTCTATTCCCCTGCCATTTTCCCCAAGAATATTCCTTCTTTTCTGTATTTTCCCACATGGCAGAAACCACATAAAGACGCCTTTTCTATTCCCCTGCCATTTTCCCCAAGAATATTCCTTCTTTTCTGTATTTTCCCACATGGCACAAACCATATAAAGATGCCTTTTCTACGCCCCTGGCATTTTCCCCAAGAATATTCCTTCTTTTCTGTATTTTCCCACAAGGCACAAACCACATAAAGACGCCTTTTCTACACCCCTGGCATTTTCCCCAAGAATATTCCTTCTTTTCTGTATTTTCCCACAAGGCACAAACCACATAAAGACGCCTTTTCTACGCCCCTGGCATTTTCCCCAAGAATATTCCTTCTTTTCTGTGTTTTCCCACATGGCACAAACCACATAAAGACGCCTTTTCTACGCCCCTGGCATTTTCCCCAAGAATATTCCTTCTTTTCTGTATTTTCCCACAAGGCACAAACCACATAAAGACGCCTTTTCTACGCCCCTGGCATTTTCCCCAAGAATATTCCTTCTTTTCTGTATTTTCCCACAAGGCACAAACCACATAAAGACGCCTTTTCTATGCCCCTGGCATTTTCCCCAAGAATATTCCTTCTTTTCTGTATTTTCCCACAAGGCACAAACCACATAAAGACGCCTTTTCTACGCCCCTGGCATTTTCCCCAAGAATATTCCTTCTTTTCTGTATTTTCCCACAAGGCACAAACCACATAAAGACGCCTTTTCTACGCCCCTGCCATTTTCCCCAAGAATATTCCTTCTTTTCTGTATTTTCCCACATGGCACAAACCACATAAAGACGCCTTTTCTATTCCCCTGCCATTTTCCCCAAGAATATTCCTTCTTTTCTGTATTTTCCCACATGGCACAAACCATATAAAGACGCCTTTTCTACGCCCCTGGCATTTTCCCAAAGAATATTCCTTCTTTTCTGTATTTTCCCACAAGGCACAAACCACATAAAGACGCCTTTTCTACGCCCCTGCCATTTTCCCCAAGAATATTCCTTCTTTTCTGTATTTTCCCACATGGCACAAACCACATAAACACGCCTTTTCTACGCCCCTGGCATTTTCCCCAAGAATATCCCTTCTTTTCTGTATTTTCCCACAAGGCACAAACCATATAAAGACGCCTTTTCTACGCCCCTGGCATTTTCCCCAAGAATATTCCTTCTTTTCTGTATTTTCCCACAAGGCACAAACCACATAAAGACGCCTTTTCTATGCCCCTGGCATTTTCCCCAAGAATATCCCTTCTTTTCTGTATTTTCCCACATGGCAGAAACCACATAAAGACGCCTTTTCTATTCCCCTGGCATTTTCCCCAAGAATATTCCTTCTTTTCTGTATTTTCCCACAAGGCACAAACCACATAAAGACGCCTTTTCTACGCCCCTGGCATTTTCCCCAAGAATATTCCTTCTTTTCTGTGTTTTCCCACATGGCACAAACCACATAAAGACGCCTTTTCTATGCCCCTGGCATTTTCCCCAAGAATATTCCTTCTTTTCTGTATTTTCCCACAAGGCACAAACCACATAAAGACGCCTTTTCTACGCCCCTGGCATTTTCCCCAAGAATATTCCTTCTTTTCAGTATTTTCCCACAAGGCACAAACCACATAAAGACGCCTTTTCTATGCGCCTGGCATTTTCCCCAAGAATATTCCTTCTTTTCTGTGTTTTCCCACATGGCACAAACCACATAAAGATGCCTTTTCTACGCCCCTGGCATTTTCCCCAAGAATATTCCTTCTTTTCTGTATTTTCCCACAAGGCACAAACCACATAAAGACGCCTTTTCTATGCCCCTGGCATTTTCCCCAAGAATATTCCTTCTTTTCTGTATTTTCCCACAAGGCACAAACCACATAAAGATGCCTTTTCTACGCCCCTGGCATTTTCCCCAAGAATATTCCTTCTTTTCTGTATTTTCCCACAAGGCAGAAACCACATAAAGATGCCTTTTCTACACCCCTGGAATTTTCCCCAAGAATATTCCTTCTTTTCTGTATTTTCCCACAAGGCACAAACCACATAAAGACGCCTTTTCTATGCCCCTGGCATTTTCCCCAAGAATATCCCTTCTTTTCTTTATTTTCCCACATGGCAGAAACCACATAAAGACGCCTTTTTTATTCCCCTGCCATTTTCCCCAAGAATATTCCTTCTTTTCTGTGTTTTCCCACATGGCAGAAACCACATAAAGGGGCCTTTTCTATGCCCCTGGCATTTTCCCCAAGAATATACCTTCTTTTCTATAGTTTTCCACATGGCACAAACCACATAAAGGGGTCTTTTCTATTCCCCTACCATTTTCCCCAAGAATATTCCTTCTTTTCTGTATTTTCCCACATGGCAGAAACCACATAAAGACGCCTTTTCTATGCCCCTGCCATTTTCCCCAAGAATATCCCTTCTTTTCTATAGTTTTCCACATGGCAGAAACCACATAAAGGGGCCTTTTCTATTCCCCTGCCATTTTCCCCAAGAATATCCCTTCTTTTCTGTAGTTTTCCACATGGCACAAACCATATAAAGAGGCCTTTTCTATTCCCCTGCCATTTCCCCCCAAGAATATCCCTTCTTTTCTGTATTTTCCCACATGGCAGAAACCACATAAAGACGCCTTTTCTATTCCCCTGCCATTTTCCCCAAGAATATTCCTTCTTTTCTGTATTTTCCCACATGGCACAAACCACATAAAGGGGCCTTTTCTATTCCCCTGCCATTTTCCCCAAGAATATCCCTTCTTTTCTGTATTTTCCCAAATGGCAGAAACCACATAAAGATGCCTTTTCTATTCCCCTGCCATTTCCCCCAAGAATATCCCTTCTTTGCTGTATTTTCCCACAGGGCAGAAACCACATAAAGATGCCTTTTCTATTCCCCTGCCATTTTCCCCAAGAATATCCCTTCTTTTCTGTATTTTCCCACATGGCAGAAACCACATAAAGACGCCTTTTCTATTCCCCTGCCATTTTCCCCAAGAATATCCCTTCTTTTCTGTATTTTCCCACATGGCAGAAACCACATAAAGACGCCTTTTCTATGCCCCTGCCATTTTCCCCAAGAATATCCCTTCTTTTCTGTATTTTCCCACATGGCAGAAACCACATAAAGGGGCCTTTTTTATTCCCCTGCCATTTTCCCCAAGAATATTCCTTCTTTTCTGTATTTTCTCACATGGCACAAACCACATAAAGACGCCTTTTCTTCGCCCCTGGCATATTCCCCAAGAATATTCCTTCTTTTCTGTGTTTTCCCACAAATGGCAGAAACCACATAAAGACGCCTTTTCTATTCCCCTGCCATTTTCCCCAAGAATATTCCTTCTTTTCTGTATTTTCCCACATGGCAGAAACCACATAAAGACGCCTTTTCTATTCCCCTGCCATTTTCCCCAAGAATATTCCTTCTTTTCTGTATTTTCCCACATGGCAGAAACCACATAAAGACGCCTTTTCTATTCCCCTGCCATTTTCCCCAAGAATATTCCTTCTTTTCTGTATTTTCCCACATGGCACAAACCATATAAAGATGCCTTTTCTACGCCCCTGGCATTTTCCCCAAGAATATTCCTTCTTTTCTGTATTTTCCCACAAGGCACAAACCACATAAAGACGCCTTTTCTACACCCCTGGCATTTTCCCCAAGAATATTCCTTCTTTTCTGTATTTTCCCACAAGGCACAAACCACATAAAGACGCCTTTTCTACGCCCCTGGCATTTTCCCCAAGAATATTCCTTCTTTTCTGTGTTTTCCCACATGGCACAAACCACATAAAGACGCCTTTTCTACGCCCCTGGCATTTTCCCCAAGAATATTCCTTCTTTTCTGTATTTTCCCACAAGGCACAAACCACATAAAGACGCCTTTTCTACGCCCCTGGCATTTTCCCCAAGAATATTCCTTCTTTTCTGTATTTTCCCACAAGGCACAAACCACATAAAGACGCCTTTTCTATGCCCCTGGCATTTCCCCCAAGAATATTCCTTCTTTTCTGTATTTTCCCACAAGGCACAAACCACATAAAGACGCCTTTTCTACGCCCCTGGCATTTTCCCCAAGAATATTCCTTCTTTTCTGTATTTTCCCACAAGGCACAAACCACATAAAGACGCCTTTTCTACGCCCCTGCCATTTTCCCCAAGAATATTCCTTCTTTTCTGTATTTTCCCACATGGCACAAACCACATAAAGACGCCTTTTCTATTCCCCTGCCATTTTCCCCAAGAATATTCCTTCTTTTCTGTATTTTCCCACATGGCACAAACCATATAAAGACGCCTTTTCTACGCCCCTGGCATTTTCCCAAAGAATATTCCTTCTTTTCTGTATTTTCCCACAAGGCACAAACCACATAAAGACGCCTTTTCTACGCCCCTGGCATTTTCCCCAAGAATATTCCTTCTTTTCTGTATTTTCCCACAAGGCACAAACCACATAAAGATGCCTTTTCTACGCCCCTGGCATTTTCCCCAAGAATATTCCTTCTTTTCTGTATTTTCCCACAAAGCACAAACCACATAAAGACGCCTTTTCTACGCCGCTGGCATTTTCCCCAAGAATATTCATTCTTTTCTGTATTTTCCCACAAGGCACAAACCACATAAAGACGCCTTTTCTTCGCCCCTGGCATTTTCCCCAAGAATATTCCTTCTTTTCTGTATTTTCCCACAAGGCACAAACCACATAAAGACGCCTTTTCTATGCCCCTGGCATTTCCCCCAAGAATATTCCTTCTTTTCTGTATTTTCCCACAAGGCACAATCCATATAAAGACGCCTTTTCTACGCCCCTGGCATTTTCCCCAAGAATATTCCTTCTTTTCTGTATTTTCCCACAAGGCACAAACCACATAAAGACGCCTTTTCTACGCCCCTGGCATTTTCCCCAAGAATATTCCTTCTTTTCTGTGTTTTCCCACATGGCACAAACCACATAAAGACGCCTTTTTTACGCCCCTGGCATTTTCCCCAAGAATATTCCTTCTTTTCTGTATTTTCCCACAAGGCACAAACCACATAAAGACGCCTTTTCTACGCCCCTGCCATTTTCCCCAAGAATATTCCTTATTTTCTGTATTTTCCCACAAGGCACAAACCACATAAAGACGCCTTTTCTATGCCCTTGGCATTTTCCCCAAGAATATTCCTTCTTTTCTGTGTTTTCCCACAAGGCACAAACCACATAAAGACGCCTTTTCTACGCCCCTGGCATTTTCCCCAAGAATATTCCTTCTTTTCTGTATTTTCCCCCAAGGCACAAACCACATAAAGACACCTTTTCTACGCCCCTGCCATTTTCCCCAAGAATATTCCTTCTTTTCTGTATTTTCCCACATGGCACAAACCACATAAAGACGCCTTTTCTATTCCCCTGCCATTTTCCCCAAGAATATTTCTTCTTTTCTGTATTTTCCCACATGGCACATACCATATAAAGACGCCTTTTCTACGCCCCTAGCATTTTCCCAAAGAATATTCCTTCTTTTCTGTATTTTCCCACAAGGCACAAACCACATAAAGACGCCTTTTCTACGCCCCTGGCATTTTCCCCAAGAATATTCCTTCTTTTCTGTATTTTCCCACAAGGCACAAACCACATAAAGATGCCTTTTCTACGCCCCTGGCATTTTCCCCAAGAATATTCCTTCTTTTCTGTATTTTCCCACAAAGCACAAACCACATAAAGACGCCTTTTCTACGCCCCTGGCATTTTCCCCAAGAATATTCCTTCTTTTCTGTATTTTCCCACAAGGCACAAACCACATAAAGATGCCTTTTCTATGCCCCTGGCATTTTCCCCAAGAATATTCCTTCTTTTCTGTATTTTCCCACAAGGCACAAACCACATAAAGATGCCTTTTCTATGCCCCTGGCATTTCCCCCAAGAATATTCCTTCTTTTCTGTATTTTCCCACAAGGCACAAACCATATAAAGATGCCTTTTCTATGCCCCTGGCATTTCCCCCAAGAATATTCTTTCTTTTCTGTATTTTCCCACAAGGCACAAACCATATAAAGACGCCTTTTCTACGCCCCTGGCATTTTCCCCAAGAATATTCCTTCTTTTCTGTATTTTCCCACAAGGCACAAACCACATAAAGACGCCTTTTCTATGCCCCTGCCATTTTCCCCAAGAATATTCCTTCTTTTCCGTATTTTCCCACAAGGCACAAACCACATAAAGACGCCTTTTCTACGCCCCTGGCATTTTCCCCAAGAATATTCCTTCTTTTCTGTGTTTTCCCACATGGCACAAACCACATAAAGACGCCTTTTCTACGCCCCTGGCATTTTCCCCAAGAATATTCCTTCTTTTCTGTATTTTCCCACAAGGCACAAACCACATAAAGACGCCTTTTCTATGCCCCTGCCATTTTCCCCAAGAATATTCCTTCTTTTCTGTATTTTCCCACAAGGCACAAACCACATAAAGACGCCTTTTCTACGCCCTTGGCATTTTCCCCAAGAATATTCCTTCTTTTCTGTATTTTCCCACAAGGCACAAACCACATAAAGACGCCTTTTCTACGCCCCTGGCATTTTCCCCAAGAATATTCCTTCTTTTCTGTATTTTCCCACAAGACACAAACCACATAAAGACGCCTTTTCTACGCCCCTGCCATTTTCCCCAAGAATATTCCTTCTTTTCTGTATTTTCCCACATGGCACAAACCACATAAAGACGCCTTTTCTATTCCCCTGCCATTTTCCCCAAGAATATTCCTTCTTTTCTGTATTTTCCCACATGGCACAAACCATATAAAGACGCCTTTTCTATGCCCCTGGCATTTTCCCAAAGAATATTCCTTCTTTTCTGTATTTTCCCACAAGGCACAAACCACATAAAGACGCCTTTTCTACGCCCCTGGCATTTTCCCCAAGAATATTCCTTCTTTTCTGTATTTTCCCACAAGGCACAAACCACATAAAGATGCCTTTTCTACGCCCCTGGCATTTTCCCCAAGAATATTCCTTCTTTTCTGTATTTTCCCACAAAGCACAAACCACATAAAGACGCCTTTTCTACGCCACTGGCATTTTCCCCAAGAATATTCCTTCTTTTCTGTATTTTCCCACAAGGCACAAACCACATAAAGACGCCTTTTCTACGCCCCTGGCATTTTCCCCAAGAATATTCCTTCTTTTCTGTATTTTCCCACAAAACACAAACCACATAAAGACGCCTTTTCTATGCCCCTGGCATTTCCCCCAAGAATATTCCTTCTTTTCTGTATTTTCCCACAAGGAACAAACCATATAAAGACGCCTTTTCTACGCCCCTGGCATTTTCCCCAAGAATATTCCTTCTTTTCTGTATTTTCCCACAAGGCACAAACCACATAAAGACGCCTTTTCTATGCCCCTGCCATTTTCCCCAAGAATATTCCTTCTTTTCTGTATTTTCCCACAAGGCACAAACCACATAAAGACGCCTTTTCTACGCCCCTGGCATTTTCCCCAAGAATATTCCTTCTTTTCTGTGTTTTCCCACATGGCACAAACCACATAAAGACGCCTTTTCTACGCCCCTGGCATTTTCCCCAAGAATATTCCTTCTTTTCTGTATTTTCCCACAAGGCACAAATCACATAAAGACGCCTTTTCTACGCCCCTGGCATTTTCCCCAAGAATATTCCTTCTTTTCTGTATTTTCCCACAAGGCACAAACCACATAAAGACGCCTTTTCTATGCCCCTGCCATTTTCCCCAAGAATATCCCTTCTTTTCTGTATTTTCCCACAAGGCACAAACCACATAAAGACGCCTTTTCTATGCCCCTGCCATTTTCCCCAAGAATATTCCTTCTTTTCTGTATTTTCCCACAAGGCACAAACCACATAAAGACGCCTTTTCTACGCCCCTGCCATTTTCCCCAAGAATACTTTCTGTATTCAGAATTATTGGAATCTCCCGCGATGAAGCTATCTCTGAGGGCCTTTCACTCACTCACCGCAGGCAGGTAGGTGGTCTTTCTGTCTTCTACCGACTCCTCTCCGGCCTTGCACCCCCAGCTCTCTCTGTGCTCTGTCCCCCAAATATTCCTACAGGTCGCACAAGATCTGCCAGCAACCCTCTGATGGTTAAACTGCCGAAATCTCGGCTCTCTGCTCACCTTCACTCTTTCATTCCTCTTTTCTCCCGCCTCTGGAACAAACTCCCTCACTCCCTTCAATCCCACTCCTCCCTCCAGGTCTTTAAAACAGCTGTTCACCACCATCTCTTATCTTCCCCCATCCAAAACCTTGATCTTTTCTACCCCCGCTAATTCACCCCAGATCCACCTTGTTTGAAATTCCAACTTCTTTCCTGGAAGTCCTGGCAGTGTCCATATGTTTTATACCTCTCCCACCGCCCCCTTCCCACGCCCCCCCCCCCCCCCAAGCCCTCGCCCTCTCTCAGATCTCTCGATGTCTCCATGTCTCTCGGTCACTGCTCTCAAATGTTGTGTTTGTGTCCTTCCCCCTCTCTCCCCATCTTGTCTACCGCTCCCTATGTTATATGTTTTATGTGTCGGTTTGTCTTTCTGGGTGATTAATGTTCGCTCTTTCACGAGCCTCGACCTTGTATACAAAAAAAAAAAAAAAAAAAAAAAAAAGCCACAAACCATATAAAGACGCCTTTTCTATGCCCCTGGCATTTTCCCCAAGAATATTCCTTCTTTTCTGTATTTTCCCACAAGGCACAAACCACATAAAGACGCCTTTTCTACGCCCCTGCCATTTTCCCCAAGAATATTCCTTCTTTTCTGTATTTTCCCACAAGGCACAAACCATATAAAGACGCCTTTTGTACGCCCCTGGCATTTTCCCCAAGAATATTCCTTCTTTTCTGTATTTTCCCACAAGGCACAAACCACATAAAGACGCCTTTTCTATGCCCCTGGCATTTCCCCCAAGAATATTCCTTCTTTTCTGTATTTTCCCACAAGGCACAAACCACATAAAGACGCCTTTTCTACGCCCCTGCCATTTTCCCCAAGAATATTCCTTCTTTTCTGTATTTTCCCACAAGGCACAAACCACATAAAGACGCCTTTTCTACGCCCCTGGCATTTTCCCCAAGAATATTCCTTCTTTTCTGTATTTTCCCACAAGGCACAAACCACATAAAGACGCCTTTTCTATGCCCCTGGCATTTTCCCCAAGAATATTCCTTCTTTTCTGTATTTTCCCACAAGGCACAAACCACATAAAGACGCCTTTTCTGTGCCCCTGGCATTTTCCCCAAGAATATTCCTTTTTTTCTGTATTTTCCCACAAGGCACAAACCATATAAAGACGCCTTCTCTACGCCCCTGGCATTTTCCCCAAGAATATTCCTTCTTTTCTGTATTTTCCCACAAGGCACAAACCACATAAAGACGCCTTTTCTATGCCCCTGCCATTTTCCCCAAGAATATTCCTTCTTTTCTGTATTTTCCCACAAGGCACAAACCACATAAAGACGCCTTTTCTACGCCCCTGGCATTTTCCCCAAGAATATTCCTTCTTTTCTGTGTTTTCCCACATGGCACAAACCACATAAAGACGCCTTTTCTACGCCCCTGGCATTTTCCCCAAGAATATTCCTTCTTTTCTGTATTTTCCCACAAGGCACAAACCACATAAAGACGCCTTTTCTACGCCCTTGGCATTTTCCCCAAGAATATTCCTTCTTTTCTGTATTTTCCCACAAGGCACAAACCACATAAAGACGCCTTTTCTACGCCCCTGGCATTTTCCCCAAGAATATTCCTTCTTTTCTGTATTTTCCCACAAGGCACAAACCACATAAAGACGCCTTTTCTACGCCCCTGCCATTTTCCCCAAGAATATTCCTTCTTTTCTGTATTTTCCCACATGGCACAAACCACATAAAGACGCCTTTTCTATTCCCCTGCCATTTTCCCCAAGAATATTCCTTCTTTTCTGCATTTTCCCACATGGCACAAACCATATAAAGACGCCTTTTCTATGCCCCTGGCATTTTCCCAAAGAATATTCCTTCTTTTCTGTATTTTCCCACAAGGCACAAACCACATAAAGACGCCTTTTCTACGCCCCTGGCATTTTCCCCAAGAATATTCCTTCTTTTCTGTATTTTCCCACAAGGCACAAACCACATAAAGATGCCTTTTCTACGCCCCTGGCATTTTCCCCAAGAATATTCCTTCTTTTCTGTATTTTCCCACAAAGCACAAACCACATAAAGACGCCTTTTCTATGCCACTGGCATTTTCCCCAAGAATATTCCTTCTTTTCTGTATTTTCCCACAAGGCACAAACCACATAAAGACGCCTTTTCTATGCCCCTGGCATTTCCCCCAAGAATATTCCTTCTTTTCTGTATTTTCCCACAAGGAACAAACCATATAAAGACGCCTTTTCTACGCCCCTGGCATTTTCCCCAAGAATATTCCTTCTTTTCTGTATTTTCCCACAAGGCACAAACCACATAAAGACGCCTTTTCTATGCCCCTGCCATTTTCCCCAAGAATATTCCTTCTTTTCTGTATTTTCCCACAAGGCACAAACCACATAAAGACGCCTTTTCTACGCCCCTGGCATTTTCCCCAAGAATATTCCTTCTTTTCTGTGTTTTCCCACATGGCACAAACCACATAAAGACGCCTTTTCTACGCCCCTGGCATTTTCCCCAAGAATATTCCTTCTTTTCTGTATTTTCCCACAAGGCACAAATCACATAAAGACGCCTTTTCTACGCCCCTGGCATTTTCCCCAAGAATATTCCTTCTTTTCTGTATTTTCCCACAAGGCACAAACCATATAAAGACGCCTTTTCTACGCCCCTGGCATTTTCCCCAAGAATATTCCTTCTTTTCTGTATTTTCCCACAAGGCACAAATCACATAAAGACGCCTTTTCTACGCCCCTGGCATTTTCCCCAAGAATATTCCTTCTTTTCTGTATTTTCCCACAAGGCACAAACCACATAAAGACGCCTTTTCTATGCCCCTGCCATTTTCCCCAAGAATATTCCTTCTTTTCTGTATTTTCCCACAAGGCACAAACCACATAAAGACGCCTTTTCTACGCCCCTGGCATTTTCCCCAAGAATATTCCTTCTTTTCTGTGTTTTCCCACATGGCACAAACCACATAAAGACGCCTTTTCTACGCCCCTGGCATTTTCCCCAAGAATATTCCTTCTTTTCTGTATTTTCCCACAAGGCACAAACCACATAAAGACGCCTTTTCTATGCCCCTGCCATTTTCCCCAAGAATATTCCTTCTTTTCTGTATTTTCCCACAAGGCACAAACCACATAAAGACGCCTTTTCTACGCCCTTGGCATTTTCCCCAAGAATATTCCTTCTTTTCTGTATTTTCCCACAAGGCACAAACCACATAAAGACGCCTTTTCTACGCCCCTGGCATTTTCCCCAAGAATATTCCTTCTTTTCTGTATTTTCCCACAAGGCACAAACCACATAAAGACGCCTTTTCTACGCCCCTGCCATTTTCCCCAAGAATATTCCTTCTTTTCTGTATTTTCCCACATTGCACAAACCACATAAAGACGCCTTTTCTATTCCCCTGCCATTTTCCCCAAGAATATTCCTTCTTTTCTGTATTTTCCCACATGGCACAAACCATATAAAGACGCCTTTTCTATGCCCCTGGCATTTTCCCAAAGAATATTCCTTCTTTTCTGTATTTTCCCACAAGGCACAAACCACATAAAGACGCCTTTTCTACGCCCCTGGCATTTTCCCCAAGAATATTCCTTCTTTTCTGTATTTTCGCACAAGGCACAAACCACATAAAGATGCCTTTTCTACGCCCCTGGCATTTTCCCCAAGAATATTCCTTCTTTTCTGTATTTTCCCACAAAGCACAAACCACATAAAGACGCCTTTTCTACGCCACTGGCATTTTCCCCAAGAATATTCCTTCTTTTCTGTATTTTCCCACAAGGCACAAACCACATAAAGACGCCTTTTCTACGCCCCTGGCATTTTCCCCAAGAATATTCCTTCTTTTCTGTATTTTCCCACAAGGCACAAACCACATAAAGACGCCTTTTCTATGCCCCTGGCATTTCCCCCAAGAATATTCCTTCTTTTCTGTATTTTCCCACAAGGAACAAACCATATAAAGACGCCTTTTCTATGCCCCTGGCATTTTCCCCAAGAATATTCCTTCTTTTCTGTATTTTCCCACAAGGCACAAACCACATAAAGACGCCTTTTCTATGCCCCTGCCATTTTCCCCAAGAATATTCCTTCTTTTCTGTATTTTCCCACAAGGCACAAACCACATAAAGACGCCTTTTCTACGCCCCTGGCATTTTCCCCAAGAATATTCCTTCTTTTCTGTGTTTTCCCACATGGCACAAACCACATAAAGACGCCTTTTCTACGCCCCTGGCATTTTCCCCAAGAATATTCCTTCTTTTCTGTATTTTCCCACAAGGCACAAATCACATAAAGACGCCTTTTCTACGCCCCTGGCATTTTCCCCAAGAATATTCCTTCTTTTCTGTATTTTCCCACAAGGCACAAACCACATAAAGACGCCTTTTCTATGCCCCTGCCATTTTCCCCAAGAATATCCCTTCTTTTCTGTATTTTCCCACAAGGCACAAACCACATAAAGACTCCTTTTCTATGCCCCTGCCATTTTCCCCAAGAATATTCCTTCTTTTCTGTATTTTCCCACAAGGCACAAACCACATAAAGACGCCTTTTCTACGCCCCTGCCATTTTCCCCAAGAATACTTTCTGTATTCAGAATTATTGGAATCTCCCGCGATGAAGCTATCTCTGAGGGCCTTTCACTCACTCACCGCAGGCAGGTAGGTGGTCTTTCTGTCTTCTACCGACTCCTCTCCGGCCTTGCACCCCCAGCTCTCTCTGTGCTCTGTCCCCCAAATATTCCTACAGGTCGCACAAGATCTGCCAGCAACCCTCTGATGGTTAAACTGCCGAAATCTCGGCTCTCTGCTCACCTTCACTCTTTCA
Source organism: Myxine glutinosa (assembly GCF_964187855.1). NCBI lineage: Eukaryota > Metazoa > Chordata > Myxini > Myxiniformes > Myxinidae > Myxine > Myxine glutinosa. Next base: position 13,051,843 of record NC_136266.1, read on the forward strand.
TTCCTCTTTTCTCCCGCCTCTGGAACAAACTCCCTCACTCCCTTCAATCCCACTCCTCCCTCCAGGTCTTTAAAACAGCTGTTCACCACCATCTCTTATCTTCCCCCATCCAAAACCTTGATCTTTTCTACCCCCGCTAATTCACCCCAGATCCACCTTGTTTGAAATTCCAACTTCTTTCCTGGAAGTCCTGGCAGTGTCCATATGTTTTATACCTCTCCCACCGCCCCCTTCCCACGCCCCCCCCCCCCAAGCCCTCGCCCTCTCTCAGATCTCTCGATGTCTCCATGTCTCTCGGTCACTGCTCTCAAATGTTGTGTTTGTGTCCTTCCCCCTCTCTCCCCATCTTGTCTACCGCTCCCTATGTTATATGTTTTATGTGTCGGTTTGTCTTTCTGGGTGATTAATGTTCGCTCTTTCACGAGCCTCGACCTTGTATACAAAAAAAAGAAAAAAAAAAAAAAAAAAGGCACAAACCATATAAAGACGCCTTTTCTATGCCCCTGGCATTTTCCCCAAGAATATTCCTTCTTTTCTGTATTTTCCCACAAGGCACAAACCACATAAAGACGCCTTTTCTACGCCCCTGCCATTTTCCCCAAGAATATTCCTTCTTTTCTGTATTTTCCCACAAGGCACAAACCATATAAAGACGCCTTTTGTACGCCCCTGGCATTTTCCCCAAGAATATTCCTTCTTTTCTGTATTTTCCCACAAGGCACAAACCACATAAAGACGCCTTTTCTATGCCCCTGGCATTTTCCCCAAGAATATTCCTTCTTTTCTGTATTTTCCCACAAGGCACAAACCACATAAAGACGCCTTTTCTACGCCCCTGCCATTTTCCCCAAGAATATTCCTTCTTTTCTGTATTTTCCCACAAGGCACAAACCACATAAAGACGCCTTTTCTACGCCCCTGGCATTTTCCCCAAGAATATTCCTTCTTTTCTGTATTTTCCCACAAGGCACAAACCACATAAAGACGCCTTTTCTATGCCCCTGGCATTTTCCCCAAGAATATTCCTTCTTTTCTGTATTTTCCCACAAGGCACAAACCACATAAAGACGCCTTTTCTGTGCCCCTGGCATTTTCCCCAAGAATATTCCTTTTTTTCTGTATTTTCCCACAAGGCACAAACCATATAAAGACGCCTTCTCTACGCCCCTGGCATTTTCCCCAAGAATATTCCTTCTTTTCTGTATTTTCCCACAAGGCACAAACCACATAAAGACGCCTTTTCTATGCCCCTGCCATTTTCCCCAAGAATATTCCTTCTTTTCTGTATTTTCCCACAAGGCACAAACCACATAAAGACGCCTTTTCTACGCCCCTGGCATTTTCCCCAAGAATATTCCTTCTTTTCTGTGTTTTCCCACATGGCACAAACCACATAAAGACGCCTTTTCTACGCCCCTGGCATTTTCCCCAAGAATATTCCTTCTTTTCTGTATTTTCCCACAAGGCACAAACCACATAAAGACGCCTTTTCTACGCCCCTGCCATTTTCCCCAAGAATATTCCTTCTTTTCTGTATTTTCCCACATGGCAGAAACCACATAAAGACACCTTTTCTATTCCCCTGCCATTTTCCCCAAGAATATTCCTTCTTTTCTGTATTTTCCCACATGGCACAAACCATATAAAGACGCCTTTTCTACGCCCCTGGCATTTTCCCCAAGAATATTCCTTCTTTTCTGTATTTTCCCACAAGGCACAAACCACATAAAGACGCCTTTTCTACGCCCCTGGCATTTTCCCCAAGAATATTCCTTCTTTACTGTATTTTCCCACAAGGCACAAACCACATAAAGATGCCTTTTCTACGCCCCTGGCATTTTCCCCAAGAATATTCCTTCTTTACTGTATTTTCCCACATGGCACAAACCACATAAAGACACCTTTTCTACGCCCCTGGCATTTTCCCCAAGAATATTCCTTCTTTTCTGTATTTTCCCACAAGGCACAAACCACATAAAGACGCCTTTTCTACGCCCCTGGCATTTTCCCCAAGAATATTCCTTCTTTTCTGTTTTTTCCCAAAAGGCACAAACCACATAAAGACGCCTTTTCTACGCCCCTGGCATTTTCCCCAAGAATATTCCTTCTTTTCTGTATTTTCCCACAAGGCACAAACCACATAAAGACGCCTTTTCTATGCCCCTGGCATTTTCCCCAAGAATATTCCTTCTTTTCTGTATTTTCCCACAAGGCACAAACCACATAAAGACGCCTTTTCTACGCCCCTGGCATTTTCCCCAAGAATATTCCTTCTTTTCTGTATTTTCCCACAAGGCACAAACCACATAAAGACGCCTTTTCTACGCCCCTGGCATTTCCCCCAAGAATATTCCTTCTTTTCTGTATTTTCCCACAAGGCACAAACCACATAAAGACGCCTTTTCTACGCCCCTGCCATTTTCCCCAAGAATATTCCTTCTTTTCTGTATTTTCCCACATGGCACAAACCACATAAACACGCCTTTTCTACGCCCCTGGCATTTCCCCCAAGAATATCCCTTCTTTTCTGTATTTTCCCACAAGGCACAAACCATATAAAGACGCCTTTTCTACGCCCCTAGCATTTTCCCCAAGAATATTCCTTCTTTTCTGTATTTTCTCACAAGGCACAAACCACATAAAGATGCCTTTTCTATGCCCCTGGCATTTTCCCCAAGAATATCCCTTCTTTTCTATATTTTCCCACATGGGAGAAACCACATAAAGACGCCTTTTCTATTCCCCTGGCATTTTCCCCAAGAATATTCCTTCTTTTCTGTATTTTCCCACAAGCCACAAACCACATAAAGACGCCTTTTCTACGCCCCTGGCATTTTCCCCAAGAATATTCCTTCTTTTCTGTGTTTTCCCACATGGCACAAACCACATAAAGACGCCTTTTCTACGCCCCTGGCATTTTCCCCAGGAATATTCCTTCTTTTCTGTATTTTCCCACAAGGCACAAACCACATAAAGACGCCTTTTCTATGCCCCTGCCATTTTCCCCAAGAATATTCCTTCTTTTCTGTATTTTCCCACAAGGCACAAACCACATAAAGATGCCTTTTCTACGCCCCTGGCATTTTCCCCAAGAATATTCCTTCGTTTCTGTGTTTTCCCACATGGCACAAACCACATAAAGACGCCTTTTCTATGCCCCTGGCATTTTCCCCAAGAATATTCCTTCTTTTCTGTGTTTTCCCACATGGCACAAACCACATAAAGACGCCTTTTCTACGCCCCTGGCATTTTCCCCAAGAATATTCCTTCTTTTCTGTATTTTCCCACAAGGCACAAACCACATAAAGACGCCTTTTCTACGCCCCTGGCATTTTCCCCAAGAATATTCCTTCTTTTCTGTATTTTCCCACAAGGCACAAACCACATAAAGACGCCTTTTCTATGCGCCTGGCATTTTCCCCAAGAATATTCCTTCTTTTCTGTATTTTCCCACAAGGCACAAACCACATAAAGACGCCTTTTCTACGCCCCTGGCATTTTCCCCAAGAATATTCCTTCTTTTCTGTATTTTCCCACAAGGCACAAACCACATAAAGACGCCTTTTCTACGCCCCTGGCATTTTCCCCAAGAATATTCCTTCTTTTCTGTATTTTCCCACAAGGCACAAACCACATAAAGACGCCTTTTCTATGCGCCTGGCATTTTCCCCAAGAATATTCCTTCTTTTCTGTGTTTTCACACATGGCACAAACCACATAAAGATGCCTTTTCTACGCCCCTGGCATTTTCCCCAAGAATATTCCTTCTTTTCTGTATTTTCCCACAAGGCACAAACCACATAAAGACGCCTTCTCTACGCCCCTGGCATTTTCCCCAAGAATATTCCTTCTTTTCTGTATTTTCCCACAAGGCACAAACCACATAAGGATGCCTTTTCTACGCCCCTGGCATTTTCCCCAAGAATATTCCTTCTTTTCTGTATTTTCCCACAAGGCACAAACCACATAAAGACGCCTTTTCTATGCGCCTGGCATTTTCCCCAAGAATATTCCTTCTTTTCTGTGTTTTCACACATGGCACAAACCACATAAAGATGCCTTTTCTACGCCCCTGGCATTTTCCCCAAGAATATTCCTTCTTTTCTGTATTTTCCCACAAGGCACAAACCACATAAAGACGCCTTCTCTACGCCCCTGGCATTTTCCCCAAGAATATTCCTTCTTTTCTGTATTTTCCCACAAGGCACAAACCACATAAGGATGCCTTTTCTACGCCCCTGGCATTTTCCCCAAGAATATTCCTTCTTTTCTGTATTTTCCCACAAGGCAGAAACCACATAAAGATGCCTTTTCTACACCCCTGGAATTTTCCCCAAGAATATTCCTTCTTTTCTGTATTTTCCCACAAGGCACAAACCACATAAAGACGCCTTTTCTACGCCCCTGGCATTTTCCCCAAGAATATCCCTTCTTTTCTATAGTTTTCCACATGGCACAAACCACATAAAGGGGTCTTTTCTATTCCCCTACCATTTTCCCCAAGAATATTCCTTCTTTTCTGTATTTTCCCACATGGCAGAAACCACATAAAGACGCCTTTTCTATGCCCCTGCCATTTTCCCCAAGAATATCCCTTCTTTTCTATAGTTTTCCACATGGCAGAAACCACATAAAGGGGCCTTTTCTATTCCCCTGCCATTTTCCCCAAGAATATCCCTTCTTTTCTGTAGTTTTCCACATGGCACAAACCATATAAAGAGGCCTTTTCTATTCCCATGCCATTTCCCCCCAAGAATATCCCTTCTTTTCTGTATTTTCCCACATGGCAGAAACCACATAAAGACGCCTTTTCTATTCCCCTGCCATTTTCCCCAAGAATATTCCTTCTTTTCTGTATTTTCCCACATGGCACAAACCACATAAAGGGGCCTTTTCTATTCCCCTGCCATTTTCCCCAAGAATATCCCTTCTTTTCTGTATTTTCCCAAATGGCAGAAACCACATAAAGACACCTTTTCTATTCCCCTGCCATTTCCCCCAAGAATATCCCTTCTTTTCTGTATTTTCCCACAGGGCAGAAACCACATAAAGATGCCTTTTCTATTCCCCTGCCATTTTCCCCAAGAATATCCCTTCTTTTCTGTATTTTCCCACATGGCAGAAACCACATAAAGACGCCTTTTCTATTCCCCTGCCATTTTCCCCAAGAATATCCCTTCTTTTCTGTATTTTCCCACATGGCAGAAACCACATAAAGACGCCTTTTCTATGCCCCTGCCATTTTCCCCAAGAATATCCCTTCTTTTGTGTATTTTCCCACATGGCAGAAACCACATAAAGGGGCCTTTTCTATTCCCCTGCCATTTTCCCCAAGAATATTCCTTCTTTTCTGTATTTTCCCACATGGCACAAACCACATAAAGACGCCTTTTCTTCGCCCCTGGCATTTTCCCCAAGAATATTCCTTCTTTTCTGTGTTTTCCCACAAATGGCAGAAACCACATAAAGACGCCTTTTATATTCCCCTGCCATTTTCCCCAAGAATATTCCTTCTTTTCTGTATTTTCCCACATGGCAGAAACCACATAAAGACGCCTTTTCTATTCCCCTGCCATTTTCGCCAAGAATATTCCTTCTTTTCTGTATTTTCCCACATGGCAGAAACCACATAAAGACGCCTTTTCTATTCCCCTGCCATTTTCCCCAAGAATATTCCTTCTTTTCTGTATTTTCCCACATGGCACAAACCATATAAAGATGCCTTTTCTACGCCCCTGGCATTTTCCCCAAGATTATTCCTTCTTTTCTGTATTTTCCCACAAGGCACAAACCACATAAAGACGCCTTTTCTACACCCCTGGCATTTTCCCCAAGAATATTCCTTCTTTTCTGTATTTTCCCACAAGGCACAAACCACATAAAGACGCCTTTTCTACGCCCCTGGCATTTTCCCCAAGAATATTCCTTCTTTTCTGTGTTTTCCCACATGGCACAAACCACATAAAGATGCCTTTTCTACGCCCCTGGCATTTTCCCCAAGAATATTCCTTCTTTTCTGTATTTTCCCACAAGGCACAAACCACATAAAGACGCCTTTTCTACGCCCCTGGCATTTTCCCCAAGAATATTCCTTCTTTTCTGTATTTTCCCACAAGGCACAAACCACATAAAGACGCCTTTTCTATGCCCCTGGCATTTTCCCCAAGAATATTCCTTCTTTTCTGTATTTTCCCACAAGGCACAAACCACATAAAGACGCCTTTTCTATGCCCCTGGCATTTTCCCCAAGAATATTCCTTCTTTTCTGTATTTTCCCACAAGGCACAAACCACATAAAGACGCCTTTTCTACGCCCCTGCCATTTTCCCCAAGAATATTCCTTCTTTTCTGTATTTTCCCACATGGCACAAACCACATAAAGACGCCTTTTCTATTCCCCTGCCATTTTCCCCAAGAATATTCCTTCTTTTCTGTATTTTCCCACATGGCACAAACCATATAAAGACGCCTTTTCTACGCCCCTGGCATTTTCCCAAAGAATATTCCTTCTTTTCTGTATTTTCCCACAAGGCACAAACCACATAAAGACGCCTTTTCTACGCCCCTGCCATTTTCCCCAAGAATATTCCTTCTTTTCTGTATTTTCCCACATGGCACAAACCACATAAACACACCTTTTCTACGCCCCTGGCATTTTCCCCAAGAATATCCCTTCTTTTCTGTATTTTCCCACAAGGCACAAACCATATAAAGACGCCTTTTCTACGCCCCTGGCATTTTCCCCAAGAATATTCCTTCTTTTCTGTATTTTCCCACAAGGCACAAACCACATAAAGACGCCTTTTCTATGCCCCTGGCATTTTCCCCAAGAATATCCCTTCTTTTCTGTATTTTCCCACATGGCAGAAACCACATAAAGACGCCTTTTCTATTCCCCTGGCATTTTCCCCAAGAATATTCCTTCTTTTCTGTATTTTCCCACAAGGCACAAACCACATAAAGACGCCTTTTCTACGCCCCTGGCATTTTCCCCAAGAATATTCCTTCTTTTCTGTGTTTTCCCACATGGCACAAACCACATAAAGACGCCTTTTCTACGCCCCTGGCATTTTCCCCAAGAATATTCCTTCTTTTCTGTATTTTCCCACAAGGCACAAACCACATAAAGACGCCTTTTCTACGCCCCTGGCATTTTCCCCAAGAATATTCCTTCTTTTCTGTATTTTCCCACAAGGCACAAACCACATAAAGACGCCTTTTCTATGCCCCTGCCATTTTCCCCAAGAATATTCCTTCTTTTCTGTATTTTCCCACAAGGCACAAACCACATAAAGACGCCTTTTCTACGCCCCTGGCATTTTCCCCAAGAATATTCCTTCTTTTCTGTGTTTTCCCACATGGCACAAACCACATAAAGACGCCTTTTCTACGCCCCTGGCATTTTCCCCAAGAATATTCCTTCTTTTCTGTATTTTCCCACAAGGCACAAACCACATAAAGACGCCTTTTCTATGCCCCTGCCATTTTCCCCAAGAATATTCCTTCTTTTCTGTATTTTCCCACAAGGCACAAACCACATAAAGACGCCTTTTCTACGCCCTTGGCATTTTCCCCAAGAATATTCCTTCTTTTCTGTATTTTCCCACAAGGCACAAACCACATAAAGACGCCTTTTCTACGCCCCTGGCATTTTCCCCAAGAATATTCCTTCTTTTCTGTATTTTCCCACAAGACACAAACCACATAAAGACGCCTTTTCTACGCCCCTGCCATTTTCCCCAAGAATATTCCTTCTTTTCTGTATTTTCCCACATGGCACAAACCACATAAAGACGCCTTTTCTATTCCCCTGCCATTTTCCCCAAGAATATTCCTTCTTTTCTGTATTTTCCCACATGGCACAAACCATATAAAGACGCCTTTTCTATGCCCCTGGCATTTTCCCAAAGAATATTCCTTCTTTTCTGTATTTTCCCACAAGGCACAAACCACATAAAGACGCCTTTTCTACGCCCCTGGCATTTTCCCCAAGAATATTCCTTCTTTTCTGTATTTTCCCACATGGCACAAACCATATAAAGACGCCTTTTCTATGCCCCTGGCATTTTCCCAAAGAATATTCCTTCTTTTCTGTATTTTCCCACAAGGCACAAACCACATAAAGATGCCTTTTCTACGCCCCTGGCATTTTCCCCAAGAATATTCCTTCTTTTCTGTATTTTCCCACAAAGCACAAACCACATAAAGACGCCTTTTCTACGCCACTGGCATTTTCCCCAAGAATATTCCTTCTTTTCTGTATTTTCCCACAAGGCACAAACCACATAAAGACGCCTTTTCTACGCCCCTGGCATTTTCCCCAAGAATATTCCTTCTTTTCTGTATTTTCCCACAAGGCACAAACCACATAAAGACGCCTTTTCTATGCCCCTGGCATTTCCCCCAAGAATATTCCTTCTTTTCTGTATTTTCCCACAAGGAACAAACCATATAAAGACGCCTTTTCTACGCCCCTGGCATTTTCCCCAAGAATATTCCTTCTTTTCTGTATTTTCCCACAAGGCACAAACCACATAAAGACGCCTTTTCTATGCCCCTGCCATTTTCCCCAAGAATATTCCTTCTTTTCTGTATTTTCCCACAAGGCACAAACCACATAAAGACGCCTTTTCTACGCCCCTGGCATTTTCCCCAAGAATATTCCTTCTTTTCTGTGTTTTCCCACATGGCACAAACCACATAAAGACGCCTTTTCTACGCCCCTGGCATTTTCCCCAAGAATATTCCTTCTTTTCTGTATTTTCCCACAAGGCACAAATCACATAAAGACGCCTTTTCTACGCCCCTGGCATTTTCCCCAAGAATATTCCTTCTTTTCTGTATTTTCCCACAAGGCACAAACCACATAAAGACGCCTTTTCTATGCCCCTGCCATTTTCCCCAAGAATATCCCTTCTTTTCTGTATTTTCCCACAAGGCACAAACCACATAAAGACGCCTTTTCTATGCCCCTGCCATTTTCCCCAAGAATATTCCTTCTTTTCTGTATTTTCCCACAAGGCACAAACCACATAAAGACGCCTTTTCTACGCCCCTGCCATTTTCCCCAAGAATACTTTCTGTATTCAGAATTATTGGAATCTCCCGCGATGAAGCTATCTCTGAGGGCCTTTCACTCACTCACCGCAGGCAGGTAGGTGGTCTTTCTGTCTTCTACCGACTCCTCTCCGGCCTTGCACCCCCAGCTCTCTCTGTGCTCTGTCCCCCAAATATTCCTACAGGTCGCACAAGATCTGCCAGCAACCCTCTGATGGTTAAACTGCCGAAATCTCGGCTCACTGCTCACCTTCACTCTTTCATTCCTCTTTTCTCCCGCCTCTGGAACAAACTCCCTCACTCCCTTCAATCCCACTCCTCCCTCCAGGTCTTTAAAACAGCTGTTCACCACCATCTCTTATCTTCCCCCATCCAAAACCTTGATCTTTTCTACCCCCGCTAATTCACCCCAGATCCACCTTGTTTGAAATTCCAACTTCTTTCCTGGAAGTCCTGGCAGTGTCCATATGTTTTATACCTCTCCCACCGCCCCCTTCCCACGCCCCCCCCCCCCAAGCCCTCGCCCTCTCTCAGATCTCTCGATGTCTCCATGTCTCTCGGTCACTGCTCTCAAATGTTGTGTTTGTGTCCTTCCCCCTCTCTCCCCATCTTGTCTACCGCTCCCTATGTTATATGTTTTATGTGTCGGTTTGTCTTTCTGGGTGATTAATGTTCGCTCTTTCACGAGCCTCGACCTTGTATACAAAAAAAAAGAAAAAAGAAAAAAAAAAGGCACAAACCATATAAAGACGCCTTTTCTATGCCCCTGGCATTTTCCCCAAGAATATTCCTTCTTATCTGTATTTTCCCACAAGGCACAAACCACATAAAGACGCCTTTTCTACGCCCCTGCCATTTTCCCCAAGAATATTCCTTCTTTTCTGTATTTTCCCACAAGGCACAAACCATATAAAGACGCCTTTTGTACGCCCCTGGCATTTTCCCCAAGAATATTCCTTCTTTTCTGTATTTTCCCACAAGGCACAAACCACATAAAGACGCCTTTTCTATGCCCCTGGCATTTCCCCCAAGAATATTCCTTCTTTTCTGTATTTTCCCACAAGGCACAAACCACATAAAGACGCCTTTTCTACGCCCCTGCCATTTTCCCCAAGAATATTCCTTCTTTTCTGTATTTTCCCACAAGGCACAAACCACATAAAGACGCCTTTTCTACGCCCCTGGCATTTTCCCCAAGAATATTCCTTCTTTTCTGTATTTTCCCACAAGGCAGAAACCACATAAAGACGCCTTTTCTATGCCCCTGGCATTTTCCCCAAGAATATTCCTTCTTTTCTGTATTTTCCCACAAGGCACAAACCACATAAAGACGCCTTTTCTGTGCCCCTGGCATTTTCCCCAAGAATATTCCTTTTTTTCTGTATTTTCCCACAAGGCACAAACCATATAAAGACGCCTTCTCTACGCCCCTGGCATTTTCCCCAAGAATATTCCTTCTTTTCTGTATTTTCCCACAAGGCACAAACCACATAAAGACGCCTTTTCTATGCCCCTGCCATTTTCCCCAAGAATATTCCTTCTTTTCTGTATTTTCCCACAAGGCACAAACCACATAAAGACGCCTTTTCTACGCCCCTGGCATTTTCCCCAAGAATATTCCTTCTTTTCTGTGTTTTCCCACATGGCACAAACCACATAAAGACGCCTTTTCTACGCCCCTGGCATTTTCCCCAAGAATATTCCTTCTTTTCTGTATTTTCCCACAAGGCACAAACCACATAAAGACGCCTTTTCTACGCCCTTGGCATTTTCCCCAAGAATATTCCTTCTTTTCTGTATTTTCCCACAAGGCACAAACCACATAAAGACGCCTTTTCTACGCCCCTGGCATTTTCCCCAAGAATATTCCTTCTTTTCTGTATTTTCCCACAAGGCACAAACCACATAAAGACGCCTTTTCTACGCCCCTGCCATTTTCCCCAAGAATATTCCTTCTTTTCTGTATTTTCCCACATGGCACAAACCACATAAAGACGCCTTTTCTATTCCCCTGCCATTTTCCCCAAGAATATTCCTTCTTTTCTGTATTTTCCCACATGGCACAAACCATATAAAGACGCCTTTTCTATGCCCCTGGCATTTTCCCAAAGAATATTCCTTCTTTTCTGTATTTTCCCACAAGGCACAAACCACATAAAGACGCCTTTTCTACGCCCCTGGCATTTTCCCCAAGAATATTCCTTCTTTTCTGTATTTTCCCACAAGGCACAAACCACATAAAGATGCCTTTTCTACGCCCCTGGCATTTTCCCCAAGAATATTCCTTCTTTTCTGTATTTTCCCACAAAGCACAAACCACATAAAGACGCCTTTTCTACGCCACTGGCATTTTCCCCAAGAATATTCCTTCTTTTCTGTATTTTCCCACAAGGCACAAACCACATAAAGACGCCTTTTCTATGCCCCTGGCATTTTCCCCAAGAATATTCCTTCTTTTCTGTATTTTCCCACAAGGCACAAACCACATAAAGACGCCTTTTCTATGCCCCTGGCATTTCCCCCAAGAATATTCCTTCTTTTCTGTATTTTCCCACAAGGAACAAACCATATAAAGACGCCTTTTCTACGCCCCTGGCATTTTCCCCAAGAATATTCCTTCTTTTCTGTATTTTCCCACAAGGCACAAACCACATAAAGACGCCTTTTCTATGCCCCTGCCATTTTCCCCAAGAATATTCCTTCTTTTCTGTATTTTCCCACAAGGCACAAACCACATAAAGACGCCTTTTCTACGCCCCTGGCATTTTCCCCAAGAATATTCCTTCTTTTCTGTGTTTTCCCACATGGCACAAACCACATAAAGACGCCTTTTCTACGCCCCTGGCATTTTCCCCAAGAATATTCCTTCTTTTCTGTATTTTCCCACAAGGCACAAATCACATAAAGACGCCTTTTCTACGCCCCTGGCATTTTCCCCAAGAATATTCCTTCTTTTCTGTATTTTCCCACAAGGCACAAACCATATAAAGACGCCTTTTCTACGCCCCTGGCATTTTCCCCAAGAATATTCCTTCTTTTCTGTATTTTCCCACAAGGCACAAATCACATAAAGACGCCTTTTCTACGCCCCTGGCATTTTCCCCAAGAATATTCCTTCTTTTCTGTATTTTCCCACAAGGCACAAACCACATAAAGACGCCTTTTCTATGCCCCTGCCATTTTCCCCAAGAATATTCCTTCTTTTCTGTATTTTCCCACAAGGCACAAACCACATAAAGACGCCTTTTCTACGCCCCTGGCATTTTCCCCAAGAATATTCCTTCTTTTCTGTGTTTTCCCACATGGCACAAACCACATAAAGATGCCTTTTCCCTGCCCCTGGCATTTTCCCCAAGAATATTCCTTCTTTTCTGTATTTTCCCACAAGGCACAAACCACATAAAGACGCCTTTTCTATGCCCCTGCCATTTTCCCCAAGAATATTCCTTCTTTTCTGTATTTTCCCACAAGGCACAAACCACATAAAGACGCCTTTTCTACGCCCTTGGCATTTTCCCCAAGAATATTCCTTCTTTTCTGTATTTTCCCACAAGGCACAAACCACATAAAGACGCCTTTTCTACGCCCCTGGCATTTTCCCCAAGAATATTCCTTCTTTTCTGTATTTTCCCACAAGGCACAAACCACATAAAGACGCCTTTTCTACGCCCCTGCCATTTTCCCCAAGAATATTCCTTCTTTTCTGTATTTTCCCACATGGCACAAACCACATAAAGACGCCTTTTCTATTCCCCTGCCATTTTCCCCAAGAATATTCCTTCTTTTCTGTATTTTCCCACATGGCACAAACCATATAAAGACGCCTTTTCTATGCCCCTGGCATTTTCCCAAAGAATATTCCTTCTTTTCTGTATTTTCCCACAAGGCACAAACCACATAAAGACGCCTTTTCTACGCCCCTGGCATTTTCCCCAAGAATATTCCTTCTTTTCTGTATTTTCCCACAAGGCACAAACCACATAAAGATGCCTTTTCTACGCCCCTGGCATTTTCCCCAAGAATATTCCTTCTTTTCTGTATTTTCCCACAAAGCACAAACCACATAAAGACGCCTTTTCTACGCCACTGGCAATTTCCCCAAGAATATTCCTTCTTTTCTGTATTTTCCCACAAGGCACAAACCACATAAAGACGCCTTTTCTACGCCCCTGGCATTTTCCCCAAGAATATTCCTTCTTTTCTGTATTTTCCCACAAGGCACAAACCACATAAAGACGCCTTTTCTATGCCCCTGGCATTTCCCCCAAGAATATTCCTTCTTTTCTGTATTTTCCCACAAGGAACAAACCATATAAAGACGCCTTTTCTATGCCCCTGGCATTTTCCCCAAGAATATTCCTTCTTTTCTGTATTTTCCCACAAGGCACAAACCACATAAAGACGCCTTTTCTATGCCCCTGCCATTTTCCCCAAGAATATTCCTTCTTTTCTGTATTTTCCCACAAGGCACAAACCACATAAAGACGCCTTTTCTACGCCCCTGGCATTTTCCCCAAGAATATTCCTTCTTTTCTGTGTTTTCCCACATGGCACAAACCACATAAAGACGCCTTTTCTACGCCCCTGGCATTTTCCCCAAGAATATTCCTTCTTTTCTGTATTTTCCCACAAGGCACAAATCACATAAAGACGCCTTTTCTATGCCCCTGGCATTTTCCCCAAGAATATTCCTTCTTTTCTGTATTTTCCCACAAGGCACAAACCACATAAAGACGCCTTTTCTATGCCCCTGCCATTTTCCCCAAGAATATCCCTTCTTTTCTGTATTTTCCCACAAGGCACAAACCACATAAAGACGCCTTTTCTATGCCCCTGCCATTTTCCCCAAGAATATTCCTTCTTTTCTGTATTTTCCCACAAGGCACAAACCACATAAAGACGCCTTTTCTACGCCCCTGCCATTTTCCCCAAGAATACTTTCTGTATTCAGAATTATTGGAATCTCCCGCGATGAAGCTATCTCTGAGGGCCTTTCACTCACTCACCGCAGGCAGGTAGGTGGTCTTTCTGTCTTCTACCGACTCCTCTCCGGCCTTGCACCCCCAGCTCTCTCTGTGCTCTGTCCCCCAAATATTCCTACAGGTCGCACAAGATCTGCCAGCAACCCTCTGATGGTTAAACTGCCGAAATCTCGGCTCTCTGCTCACCTTCACTCTTTCATTCCTCTTTTCTCCCGCCTCTGGAACAAACTCCCTCACTCCCTTCAATCCCACTCCTCCCTCCAGGTCTTTAAAACAGCTGTTCACCACCATCTCTTATCTTCCCCCATCCAAAACCTTGATCTTTTCTACCCCCGCTAATTCACCCCAGATCCACCTTGTTTGAAATTCCAACTTCTTTCCTGGAAGTCCTGGCAGTGTCCATATGTTTTATACCTCTCCCACCGCCCCCTTCCCACGCCCCCCCCCCCAAGCCCTCGCCCTCTCTCAGATCTCTCGATGTCTCCATGTCTCTCGGTCACTGCTCTCAAATGTTGTGTTTGTGTCCTTCCCCCTCTCTCCCCATCTTGTCTACCGCTCCCTATGTTATATGTTTTATGTGTCGGTTTGTCTTTCTGGGTGATTAATGTTCGCTCTTTCACGAGCCTCGACCTTGTATACAAAAAAAAAAAAAAAAAAAAAAAAAGGCACAAACCATATAAAGACGCCTTTTCTATGCCCCTGGCATTTTCCCCAAGAATATTCCTTCTTTTCTGTATTTTCCCACAAGGCACAAACCACATAAAGACGCCTTTTCTACGCCCCTGCCATTTTCCCCAAGAATATTCCTTCTTTTCTGTATTTTCCCACAAGGCACAAACCATATAAAGACGCCTTTTGTACGCCCCTGGCATTTTCCCCAAGAATATTCCTTCTTTTCTGTATTTTCCCACAAGGCACAAACCACATAAAGACGCCTTTTCTATGCCCCTGGCATTTTCCCCAAGAATATTCCTTCTTTTCTGTATTTTCCCACAAGGCACAAACCACATAAAGACGCCTTTTCTACGCCCCTGCCATTTTCCCCAAAAATATTCCTTCTTTTCTGTATTTTCCCACAAGGCACAAACCACATAAAGACGCCTTTTCTACGCCCCTGGCATTTTCCCCAAGAATATTCCTTCTTTTCTGTATTTTCCCACAAGGCACAAACCACATAAAGACGCCTTTTCTATGCCCCTGGCATTTTCCCCAAGAATATTCCTTCTTTTCTGTATTTTCCCACAAGGCACAAACCACATAAAGACGCCTTTTCTGTGCCCCTGGCATTTTCCCCAAGAATATTCCTTTTTTTCTGTATTTTCCCACAAGGCACAAACCATATAAAGACGCCTTCTCTACGCCCCTGGCATTTTCCCCAAGAATATTCCTTCTTTTCTGTATTTTCCCACAAGGCACAAACCACATAAAGACGCCTTTTCTATGCCCCTGCCATTTTCCCCAAGAATATTCCTTCTTTTCTGTATTTTCCCACAAGGCACAAACCACATAAAGACGCCTTTTCTACGCCCCTGGCATTTTCCCCAAGAATATTCCTTCTTTTCTGTGTTTTCCCACATGGCACAAACCACATAAAGATGCCTTTTCTACGCCCCTGGCATTTTCCCCAAGAATATTCCTTCTTTTCTGTATTTTCCCACAAGGCACAAACCACATAAAGACGCCTTTTCTACGCCCCTGCCATTTTCCCCAAGAATATTCCTTCTTTTCTGTATTTTCCCACATGGCAGAAACCACATAAAGACACCTTTTCTATTCCCCTGCCATTTTCCCCAAGAATATTCCTTCTTTTCTGTATTTTCCCACATGGCACAAACCATATAAAGACGCCTTTTCTACGCCCCTGGCATTTTCCCCAAGAATATTCCTTCTTTTCTGTATTTTCCCACAAGGCACAAACCACATAAAGACGCCTTTTCTACGCCCCTGGCATTTTCCCCAAGAATATTCCTTCTTTACTGTATTTTCCCACAAGGCACAAACCACATAAAGATGCCTTTTCTACGCCCCTGGCATTTTCCCTAAGAATATTCCTTCTTTTCTGTGTTTTCCCACATGGCACAAACCACATAAAGACACCTTTTCTACGCCCCTGGCATTTTCCCCAAGAATATTCCTTCTTTTCTGTATTTTCCCACAAGGCACAAACCACATAAAGACGCCTTTTCTACGCCCCTGGCATTTTCCCCAAGAATATTCCTTCTTTTCTGTTTTTTCCCAAAAGGCACAAACCACATAAAGACGCCTTTTCTACGCCCCTGGCATTTTCCCCAAGAATATTCCTTCTTTTCTGTATTTTCCCACAAGGCACAAACCACATAAAGACGCCTTTTCTATGCCCCTGGCATTTTCCCCAAGAATATTCCTTCTTTTCTGTATTTTCCCACAAGGCACAAACCACATAAAGACGCCTTTTCTACGCCCCTGGCATTTTCCCCAAGAATATTCCTTCTTTTCTGTATTTTCCCACAAGGCACAAACCACATAAAGACGCCTTTTCTACGCCCCTGGCATTTCCCCCAAGAATATTCCTTCTTTTCTGTATTTTCCCACAAGGCACAAACCACATAAAGACGCCTTTTCTACGCCCCTGCCATTTTCCCCAAGAATATTCCTTCTTTTCTGTATTTTCCCACATGGCACAAACCACATAAACACGCCTTTTCTACGCCCCTGGCATTTTCCCCAAGAATATCCCTTCTTTTCTGTATTTTCCCACAAGGCACAAACCATATAAAGACGCCTTTTCTACGCCCCTAGCATTTTCCCCAAGAAAATTCCTTCTTTTCTGTATTTTCTCACAAGGCACAAACCACATAAAGATGCCTTTTCTATGCCCCTGGCATTTTCCCCAAGAATATCCCTTCTTTTCTATATTTTCCCACATGGGAGAAACCACATAAAGACGCCTTTTCTATTCCCCTGGCATTTTCCCCAAGAATATTCCTTCTTTTCTGTATTTTCCCACAAGCCACAAACCACATAAAGACGCCTTTTCTACGCCCCTGGCATTTTCCCCAAGAATATTCCTTCTTTTCTGTGTTTTCCCACATGGCACAAACCACATAAAGACGCCTTTTCTACGCCCCTGGCATTTTCCCCAGGAATATTCCTTCTTTTCTGTATTTTCCCACAAGGCACAAACCACATAAAGACGCCTTTTCTATGCCCCTGCCATTTTCCCCAAGAATATTCCTTCTTTTCTGTATTTTCCCACAAGGCACAAACCACATAAAGATGCCTTTTCTACGCCCCTGGCATTTTCCCCAAGAATATTCCTTCGTTTCTGTGTTTTCCCACATGGCACAAACCACATAAAGACGCCTTTTCTATGCCCCTGGCATTTTCCCCAAGAATATTCCTTCTTTTCTGTGTTTTCCCACATGGCACAAACCACATAAAGACGCCTTTTCTACGCCCCTGGCATTTTCCCCAAGAATATTCCTTCTTTTCTGTATTTTCCCACAAGGCACAAACCACATAAAGACGCCTTTTCTACGCCCCTGGCATTTTCCCCAAGAATATTCCTTCTTTTCTGTATTTTCCCACAAGGCACAAACCACATAAAGACGCCTTTTCTATGCGCCTGGCATTTTCCCCAAGAATATTCCTTCTTTTCTGTATTTTCCCACAAGGCACAAACCACATAAAGACGCCTTTTCTACGCCCCTGGCATTTTCCCCAAGAATATTCCTTCTTTTCTGTATTTTCCCACAAGGCACAAACCACATAAAGACGCCTTTTCTACGCCCCTGGCATTTTCCCCAAGAATATTCCTTCTTTTCTGTATTTTCCCACAAGGCACAAACCACATAAAGACGCCTTTTCTATGCGCCTGGCATTTTCCCCAAGAATATTCCTTCTTTTCTGTGTTTTCACACATGGCACAAACCATATAAAGATGCCTTTTCTACGCCCCTGGCATTTTCCCCAAGAATATTCCTTCTTTTCTGTATTTTCCCACAAGGCACAAACCACATAAAGACGCCTTCTCTACGCCCCTGGCATTTTCCCCAAGAATATTCCTTCTTTTCTGTATTTTCCCACAAGGCACAAACCACATAAGGATGCCTTTTCTACGCCCCTGGCATTTTCCCCAAGAATATTCCTTCTTTTCTGTATTTTCCCACAAGGCAGAAACCACATAAAGATGCCTTTTCTACACCCCTGGAATTTTCCCCAAGAATATTCCTTCTTTTCTGTATTTTCCCACAAGGCACAAACCACATAAAGACGCCTTTTCTACGCCCCTGGCATTTTCCCCAAGAATATCCCTTCTTTTCTGTATTTTCCCACATGGCAGAAACCACATAAAGACGCCTTTTTTATTCCCCTGCCATTTTCCCCAAGAATATTCCTTCTTTTCTGTGTTTTCCCACATGGCAGAAACCACATAAAGGGGCCTTTTCTATGCCCCTGGCATTTTCCCCAAGAATATCCCTTCTTTTCTATAGTTTTCCACATGGCACAAACCACATAAAGGGGTCTTTTCTATTCCCCTACCATTTTCCCCAAGAATATTCCTTCTTTTCTGTATTTTCCCACATGGCAGAAACCACATAAAGACGCCTTTTCTATGCCCCTGCCATTTTCCCCAAGAATATCCCTTCTTTTCTATAGTTTTCCACATGGCAGAAACCACATAAAGGGGCCTTTTCTATTCCCCTGCCATTTTCCCCAAGAATATCCCTTCTTTTCTGTAGTTTTCCACATGGCACAAACCATATAAAGAGGCCTTTTCTATTCCCATGC
The DNA here is from genome assembly GCF_964187855.1 of Myxine glutinosa. NCBI lineage: Eukaryota > Metazoa > Chordata > Myxini > Myxiniformes > Myxinidae > Myxine > Myxine glutinosa. The sequence goes on from NC_136266.1 coordinate 13,070,652, forward strand.
CATTTCCCCCCAAGAATATCCCTTCTTTTCTGTATTTTCCCACATGGCAGAAACCACATAAAGACGCCTTTTCTATTCCCCTGCCATTTTCCCCAAGAATATTCCTTCTTTTCTGTATTTTCCCACATGGCACAAACCACATAAAGGGGCCTTTTCTATTCCCCTGCCATTTTCCCCAAGAATATCCCTTCTTTTCTGTATTTTCCCAAATGGCAGAAACCACATAAAGACACCTTTTCTATTCCCCTGCCATTTCCCCCAAGAATATCCCTTCTTTTCTGTATTTTCCCACAGGGCAGAAACCACATAAAGATGCCTTTTCTATTCCCCTGCCATTTTCCCCAAGAACATCCCTTCTTTTCTGTATTTTCCCACATGGCAGAAACCACATAAAGACGCCTTTTCTATTCCCCTGCCATTTTCCCCAAGAATATCCCTTCTTTTCTGTATTTTCCCACATGGCAGAAACCACATAAAGACGCCTTTTCTATGCCCCTGCCATTTTCCCCAAGAATATCCCTTCTTTTGTGTATTTTCCCACATGGCAGAAACCACATAAAGGGGCCTTTTCTATTCCCCTGCCATTTTCCCCAAGAATATTCCTTCTTTTCTGTATTTTCCCACATGGCACAAACCACATAAAGACGCCTTTTCTTCGCCCCTGGCATTTTCCCCAAGAATATTCCTTCTTTTCTGTGTTTTCCCACAAATGGCAGAAACAACATAAAGACGCCTTTTCTATTCCCCTGCCATTTTCCCCAAGAATATTCCTTCTTTTCTGTATTTTCCCACATGGCAGAAACCACATAAAGACGCCTTTTCTATTCCCCTGCCATTTTCGCCAAGAATATTCCTTCTTTTCTGTATTTTCCCACATGGCAGAAACCACATAAAGACGCCTTTTCTATTCCCCTGCCATTTTCCCCAAGAATATTCCTTCTTTTCTGTATTTTCCCACATGGCACAAACCATATAAAGATGCCTTTTCTACGCCCCTGGCATTTTCCCCAAGAATATTCCTTCTTTTCTGTATTTTCCCACAAGGCACAAACCACATAAAGACGCCTTTTCTACACCCCTGGCATTTTCCCCAAGAATATTCCTTCTTTTCTGTATTTTCCCACAAGGCACAAACCACATAAAGACGCCTTTTCTACGCCCCTGGCATTTTCCCCAAGAATATTCCTTCTTTTCTGTGTTTTCCCACATGGCACAAACCACATAAAGATGCCTTTTCTACGCCCCTGGCATTTTCCCCAAGAATATTCCTTCTTTTCTGTATTTTCCCACAAGGCACAAACCACATAAAGACGCCTTTTCTACGCCCCTGGCATTTTCCCCAAGAATATTCCTTCTTTTCTGTATTTTCCCACAAGGCACAAACCACATAAAGACGCCTTTTCTATGCCCCTGGCATTTTCCCCAAGAATATTCCTTCTTTTCTGTATTTTCCCACAAGGCACAAACCACATAAAGACGCCTTTTCTATGCCCCTGGCATTTTCCCCAAGAATATTCCTTCTTTTCTGTATTTTCCCACAAGGCACAAACCACATAAAGACGCCTTTTCTACGCCCCTGCCATTTTCCCCAAGAATATTCCTTCTTTTCTGTATTTTCCCACATGGCACAAACCACATAAAGACGCCTTTTCTATTCCCCTGCCATTTTCCCCAAGAATATTCCTTCTTTTCTGTATTTTCCCACATGGCACAAACCATATAAAGACGCCTTTTCTACGCCCCTGGCATTTTCCCAAAGAATATTCCTTCTTTTCTGTATTTTCCCACAAGGCACAAACCACATAAAGACGCCTTTTCTACGCCCCTGCCATTTTCCCCAAGAATATTCCTTCTTTTCTGTATTTTCCCACATGGCACAAACCACATAAACACACCTTTTCTACGCCCCTGGCATTTTCCCCAAGAATATCCCTTCTTTTCTGTATTTTCCCACAAGGCACAAACCATATAAAGACGCCTTTTCTACGCCCCTGGCATTTTCCCCAAGAATATTCCTTCTTTTCTGTATTTTCCCACAAGGCACAAACCACATAAAGACGCCTTTTCTATGCCCCTGGCATTTTCCCCAAGAATATCCCTTCTTTTCTGTATTTTCCCACATGGCAGAAACCACATAAAGACGCCTTTTCTATTCCCCTGGCATTTTCCCCAAGAATATTCCTTCTTTTCTGTATTTTCCCACAAGGCACAAACCACATAAAGACGCCTTTTCTACGCCCCTGGCATTTTCCCCAAGAATATTCCTTCTTTTCTGTGTTTTCCCACATGGCACAAACCACATAAAGACGCCTTTTCTACGCCCCTGGCATTTTCCCCAAGAATATTCCTTCTTTTCTGTATTTTCCCACAAGGCACAAACCACATAAAGACGCCTTTTCTACGCCCCTGGCATTTTCCCCAAGAATATTCCTTCTTTTCAGTATTTTCCCACAAGGCACAAACCACATAAAGACGCCTTTTCTATGCGCCTGGCATTTTCCCCAAGAATATTCCTTCTTTTCTGTGTTTTCCCACATGGCACAAACCACATAAAGATGCCTTTTCTACGCCCCTGGCATTTTCCCCAAGAATATTCCTTCTTTTCTGTATTTTCCCACAAGGCACAAACCACATAAAGACGCCTTTTCTATGCCCCTGGCATTTTCCCCAAAAATATTCCTTCTTTTCTGTATTTTCCCACAAGGCACAAACCACATAAAGATGCCTTTTCTACGCCCCTGGCATTTTCCCCAAGAATATTCCTTCTTTTCTGTATTTTCCCACAAGGCAGAAACCACATAAAGATGCCTTTTCTACACCCCTGGAATTTTCCCCAAGAATATTCCTTCTTTTCTGTATTTTCCCACAAGGCACAAACCACATAAAGACGCCTTTTCTATGCCCCTGGCATTTTCCCCAAGAATATCCCTTCTTTTCTTTATTTTCCCACATGGCAGAAACCACATAAAGACGCCTTTTTTATTCCCCTGCCATTTTCCCCAAGAATATTCCTTCTTTTCTGTGTTTTCCCACATGGCAGAAACCACATAAAGGGGCCTTTTCTATGCCCCTGGCATTTTCCCCAAGAATATCCCTTCTTTTCTATAGTTTTCCACATGGCACAAACCACATAAAGGGGTCTTTTCTATTCCCCTACCATTTTCCCCAAGAATATTCCTTCTTTTCTGTATTTTCCCACATGGCAGAAACCACATAAAGACGCCTTTTCTATGCCCCTGCCATTTTCCCCAAGAATATCCCTTCTTTTCTATAGTTTTCCACATGGCAGAAACCACATAAAGGGGCCTTTTCTATTCCCCTGCCATTTTCCCCAAGAATATCCCTTCTTTTCTGTAGTTTTCCACATGGCACAAACCATATAAAGAGGCCTTTTCTATTCCCCTGCCATTTCCCCCCAAGAATATCCCTTCTTTTCTGTATTTTCCCACATGGCAGAAACCACATAAAGACGCCTTTTCTATTCCCCTGCCATTTTCCCCAAGAATATTCCTTCTTTTCTGTATTTTCCCACATGGCACAAACCACATAAAGGGGCCTTTTCTATTCCCCTGCCATTTTCCCCAAGAATATCCCTTCTTTTCTGTATTTTCCCAAATGGCAGAAACCACATAAAGATGCCTTTTCTATTCCCCTGCCATTTCCCCCAAGAATATCCCTTCTTTGCTGTATTTTCCCACAGGGCAGAAACCACATAAAGATGCCTTTTCTATTCCCCTGCCATTTTCCCCAAGAATATCCCTTCTTTTCTGTATTTTCCCACATGGCAGAAACCACATAAAGACGCCTTTTCTATTCCCCTGCCATTTTCCCCAAGAATATCCCTTCTTTTCTGTATTTTCCCACATGGCAGAAACCACATAAAGACGCCTTTTCTATGCCCCTGCCATTTTCCCCAAGAATATCCCTTCTTTTCTGTATTTTCCCACATGGCAGAAACCACATAAAGGGGCCTTTTTTATTCCCCTGCCATTTTCCCCAAGAATATTCCTTCTTTTCTGTATTTTCTCACATGGCACAAACCACATAAAGACGCCTTTTCTTCGCCCCTGGCATATTCCCCAAGAATATTCCTTCTTTTCTGTGTTTTCCCACAAATGGCAGAAACCACATAAAGACGCCTTTTCTATTCCCCTGCCATTTTCCCCAAGAATATTCCTTCTTTTCTGTATTTTCCCACATGGCAGAAACCACATAAAGACGCCTTTTCTATTCCCCTGCCATTTTCCCCAAGAATATTCCTTCTTTTCTGTATTTTCCCACATGGCAGAAACCACATAAAGACGCCTTTTCTATTCCCCTGCCATTTTCCCCAAGAATATTCCTTCTTTTCTGTATTTTCCCACATGGCACAAACCATATAAAGATGCCTTTTCTACGCCCCTGGCATTTTCCCCAAGAATATTCCTTCTTTTCTGTATTTTCCCACAAGGCACAAACCACATAAAGACGCCTTTTCTACACCCCTGGCATTTTCCCCAAGAATATTCCTTCTTTTCTGTATTTTCCCACAAGGCACAAACCACATAAAGACGCCTTTTCTATGCCCCTGGCATTTTCCCCAAGAATATTCCTTCTTTTCTGTGTTTTCCCACATGGCACAAACCACATAAAGACGCCTTTTCTACGCCCCTGGCATTTTCCCCAAGAATATTCCTTCTTTTCTGTATTTTCCCACAAGGCACAAACCACATAAAGACGCCTTTTCTACGCCCCTGGCATTTTCCCCAAGAATATTCCTTCTTTTCTGTATTTTCCCACAAGGCACAAACCACATAAAGACGCCTTTTTTATGCCCCTGGCATTTCCCCCAAGAATATTCCTTCTTTTCTGTATTTTCCCACAAGGCACAAACCACATAAAGATGCCTTTTCTACGCCCCTGGCATTTTCCCCAAGAATATTCCTTCTTTTCTGTATTTTCCCACAAGGCACAAACCACATAAAGATGCCTTTTCTACGCCCCTGCCATTTTCCCCAAGAATATTCCTTCTTTTCTGTATTTTCCCACATGGCACAAACCACATAAAGACGCCTTTTCTATTCCCCTGCCATTTTCCCCAAGAATATTCCTTCTTTTCTGTATTTTCCCACATGGCACAAACCATATAAAGACGCCTTTTCTACGCCCCTGGCATTTTCCCAAAGAATATTCCTTCTTTTCTGTATTTTCCCACAAGGCACAAACCACATAAAGACGCCTTTTCTACGCCCCTGGCATTTTCCCCAAGAATATTCCTTCTTTTCTGTATTTTCCCACAAGGCACAAACCACATAAAGATGCCTTTTCTACGCCCCTGGCATTTTCCCCAAGAATATTCCTTCTTTTCTGTATTTTCCCACAAAGCACAAACCACATAAAGACGCCTTTTCTACGCCCCTGGCATTTTCCCCAAGAATATTCCTTCTTTTCTGTATTTTCCCACAAGGCACAAACCACATAAAGACGCCTTTTCTTCGCCCCTGGCATTTTCCCCAAGAATATTCCTTCTTTTCTGTATTTTCCCACAAGGCACAAACCACATAAAGACGCTTTTTCTACGCCCCTGGCATTTTCCCCAAGAATATTCCTTCTTTTCTGTGTTTTCCCACATGGCACAAACCACATAAAGACGCCTTTTTTACGCCCCTGGCATTTTCCCCAAGAATATTCCTTCTTTTCTGTATTTTCCCACAAGGCACAAACCACATAAAGACGCCTTTTCTACGCCCCTGCCATTTTCCCCAAGAATATTCCTTATTTTCTGTATTTTCCCACAAGGCACAAACCACATAAAGACGCCTTTTCTATGCCCTTGGCATTTTCCCCAAGAATATTCCTTCTTTTCTGTGTTTTCCCACAAGGCACAAATCACATAAAGACGCCTTTTCTACGCCCCTGGCATTTTCCCCAAGAATATTCCTTCTTTTCTGTATTTTCCCCCAAGGCACAAACCACATAAAGACACCTTTTCTACGCCCCTGCCATTTTCCCCAAGAATATTCCTTCTTTTCTGTATTTTCCCACATGGCACAAACCACATAAAGACGCCTTTTCTATTCCCCTGCCATTTTCCCCAAGAATATTCCTTCTTTTCTGTATTTTCCCACATGGCACATACCATATAAAGACGCCTTTTCTACGCCCCTAGCATTTTCCCAAAGAATATTCCTTCTTTTCTGTATTTTCCCACAAGGCACAAACCACATAAAGACGCCTTTTCTACGCCCCTGGCATTTTCCCCAAGAATATTCCTTCTTTTCTGTATTTTCCCACAAGGCACAAACCACATAAAGATGCCTTTTCTACGCCCCTGGCATTTTCCCCAAGAATATTCCTTCTTTTCTGTATTTTCCCACAAAGCACAAACCACATAAAGACGCCTTTTCTACGCCCCTGGCATTTTCCCCAAGAATATTCCTTCTTTTCTGTATTTTCCCACAAGGCACAAACCACATAAAGATGCCTTTTCTATGCCCCTGGCATTTTCCCCAAGAATATTCCTTCTTTTCTGTATTTTCCCACAAGGCACAAACCACATAAAGATGCCTTTTCTATGCCCCTGGCATTTCCCCCAAGAATATTCCTTCTTTTCTGTATTTTCCCACAAGGCACAAACCATATAAAGATGCCTTTTCTATGCCCCTGGCATTTCCCCCAAGAATATTCTTTCTTTTCTGTATTTTCCCACAAGGCACAAACCATATAAAGACGCCTTTTCTACGCCCCTGGCATTTTCCCCAAGAATATTCCTTCTTTTCTGTATTTTCCCACAAGGCACAAACCACATAAAGACGCCTTTTCTATGCCCCTGCCATTTTCCCCAAGAATATTCCTTCTTTTCTGTATTTTCCCACAAGGCACAAACCACATAAAGACGCCTTTTCTACGCCCCTGGCATTTTCCCCAAGAATATTCCTTCTTTTCTGTGTTTTCCCACATGGCACAAACCACATAAAGACGCCTTTTCTACGCCCCTGGCATTTTCCCCAAGAATATTCCTTCTTTTCTGTATTTTCCCACAAGGCACAAACCACATAAAGACGCCTTTTCTATGCCCCTGCCATTTTCCCCAAGAATATTCCTTCTTTTCTGTATTTTCCCACAAGGCACAAACCACATAAAGACGCCTTTTCTACGCCCTTGGCATTTTCCCCAAGAATATTCCTTCTTTTCTGTATTTTCCCACAAGGCACAAACCACATAAAGACGCCTTTTCTACGCCCCTGGCATTTTCCCCAAGAATATTCCTTCTTTTCTGTATTTTCCCACAAGGCACAAACCACATAAAGACGCCTTTTCTACGCCCCTGCCATTTTCCCCAAGAATATTCCTTCTTTTCTGTATTTTCCCACATGGCACAAACCACATAAAGACGCCTTTTCTATTCCCCTGCCATTTTCCCCAAGAATATTCCTTCTTTTCTGTATTTTCCCACATGGCACAAACCATATAAAGACGCCTTTTCTATGCCCCTGGCATTTTCCCAAAGAATATTCCTTCTTTTCTGTATTTTCCCACAAGGCACAAACCACATAAAGACGCCTTTTCTACGCCCCTGGCATTTTCCCCAAGAATATTCCTTCTTTTCTGTATTTTCCCACAAGGCACAAACCACATAAAGATGCCTTTTCTACGCCCCTGGCATTTTCCCCAAGAATATTCCTTCTTTTCTGTATTTTCCCACAAAGCACAAACCACATAAAGACGCCTTTTCTACGCCACTGGCATTTTCCCCAAGAATATTCCTTCTTTTCTGTATTTTCCCACAAGGCACAAACCACATAAAGACGCCTTTTCTACGCCCCTGGCATTTTCCCCAAGAATATTCCTTCTTTTCTGTATTTTCCCACAAGGCACAAACCACATAAAGACGCCTTTTCTATGCCCCTGGCATTTCCCCCAAGAATATTCCTTCTTTTCTGTATTTTCCCACAAGGAACAAACCATATAAAGACGCCTTTTCTACGCCCCTGGCATTTTCCCCAAGAATATTCCTTCTTTTCTGTATTTTCCCACAAGGCACAAACCACATAAAGACGCCTTTTCTATGCCCCTGCCATTTTCCCCAAGAATATTCCTTCTTTTCTGTATTTTCCCACAAGGCACAAACCACATAAAGACGCCTTTTCTACGCCCCTGGCATTTTCCCCAAGAATATTCCTTCTTTTCTGTGTTTTCCCACATGGCACAAACCACATAAAGACGCCTTTTCTACGCCCCTGGCATTTTCCCCAAGAATATTCCTTCTTTTCTGTATTTTCCCACAAGGCACAAATCACATAAAGACGCCTTTTCTACGCCCCTGGCATTTTCCCCAAGAATATTCCTTCTTTTCTGTATTTTCCCACAAGGCACAAACCACATAAAGACGCCTTTTCTATGCCCCTGCCATTTTCCCCAAGAATATCCCTTCTTTTCTGTATTTTCCCACAAGGCACAAACCACATAAAGACGCCTTTTCTATGCCCCTGCCATTTTCCCCAAGAATATTCCTTCTTTTCTGTATTTTCCCACAAGGCACAAACCACATAAAGACGCCTTTTCTACGCCCCTGCCATTTTCCCCAAGAATATTCCTTCTTTTTTGTATTTTCCCACAAGGCACAAACCACATAAAGACGCCTTTTCTACGCCCCTGGCATTTTCCCCAAGAATATTCCTTCTTTTCTGTGTTTTCCCACATGGCACAAACCACATAAAGACGCCTTTTCTACGCCCCTGGCATTTTCCCCAAGAATATTCCTTCTTTTCTGTATTTTCCCACAATGCACAAACCACATAAAGACGCCTTTTCTACGCCCCTGGCATTTTCCCCAAGAATATTCCTTCTTTTCTGTATTTTCCCACAAGGCACAAACCACATAAAGACGCCTTTTCTACGCCCCTGGCATTTACCCCAAGAATATTCCTTCTTTTCTGTATTTTCCCACAAGGCACAAACCACATAAAGACGCCTTTTCTACGCCCCTGGCATTTTCCCCAAGAATATTCCTTCTTTTCTGTATTTTCCCAACAGGCACAAACCACATAAAGACGCCTTTTCTACGCCCCTGACATTTTCCACAAGAATATTCCTTCTTTTCTGTATTTTCCCACAAGGCACAAACCACATAAAGACGCCTTTTCTACGCCCCTGCCATTTTCCCCAAGAATATTCCTTCTTTTCTGTATTTCCCCACATGGCACAAACCACATAAACACGCCTTTTCTACGCCCCTGGCATTTTCCCCAAGAATATCCCTTCTTTTCTGTATTTTCCCACAAGGCACAACCATATAAAGACGCCTTTTCTACGCCCCTGGCATTTTCCCCAAGAATATTCCTTCTTTTCTGTATTTTCCCACAAGGCACAAACCACATAAAGACGCCTTTTCTACGCCCCTGGCATTTTCCCCAAGAATATCCCTTCTTTTCTGTATTTTCCCACATGGCACAAACCATATAAAGATGCCTTTTCTACGCCCCTGGCATTTTCCCCAAGAATATTCCTTCTTTTCTGTATTTTCCCACAAGGCACAAACCACATAAAGACGCCTTTTCTACGCCCCTGGCATTTTCCCCAAGAATATTCCTTCTTTTTTGTATTTTCCCACAAGGCACAAACCACATAAAGACGCCTTTTCTACGCCCCTGGCATTTTCCCCAAGAATATTCCTTCTTTTCTGTGTTTTCCCACATGGCCCAAACCACATAAAGACGCCTTTTCTATGCCCCTGGCATTTTCCCCAAGAATATTCCTTCTTTTCTGTATTTTCCCACAAGGCACAAACCACATAAAGACGCCTTTTCTACGCCCCTGGCATTTTCCCCAAGAATATTCCTTCTTTTCTGTATTTTCCGACAAGGCACAAACCACATAAAGACGCCTTTTCTACGCCCCTGGCATTTACCCCAAGAATATTCCTTCTTTTCTGTATTTTCCCACAAGGCACAAACCACATAAAGACGCCTTTTCTACGCCCCTGGCATTTTCCCCAAGAATATTCCTTCTTTTCTGTATTTTCCCAACAGGCACAAACCACATCAAGACGCCTTTTCTACGCCCCTGGCATTTTCCACAAGAATATTCCTTCTTTTCTGTATTTTCCCACAAGGCACAAACCACATAAAGACGCCTTTTCTACGCCCCTGCCATTTTCCCCAAGAATATTCCTTCTTTTCTGTATTTTCCCACAAGGCACAAACCACATAAAGACGCCTTTTCTACGCCCCTGGCATTTTCCCCAAGAATATCCCTTCTTTTCTGTATTTTCCCACATGGCAGAAACCACATAAAGACGCCTTTTCTATTCCCCTGGCATTTTCCCCAAGAATATTCCTTCTTTTCTGTATTTTCCCACAAGGCACAAACCACATAAAGACGCCTTTTCTACGCCCCTGGCATTTTCCCCAAGAATATTCCTTCTTTTCTGTGTTTTCCCACATGGCACAAACCACATAAAGACGCCTTTTCTACGCCCCTGGCATTTTCCCCAAGAATATTCCTTCTTTTCTGTATTTTCCCACAAGGCACAAACCACATAAAGACGCCTTTTCTACGCCCCTGGCATTTTCCCCAAGAATATTCCTTCTTTTCTGTATTTTCCCACAAGGCACAAACCACATAAAGACGCCTTTTCTATGCGCCTGGCATTTTCCCCAAGAATATTCCTTCTTTTCTGTGTTTTCACACATGGCACAAACCACATAAAGATGCCTTTTCTACGCCCCTGGCATTTTCCCCAAGAATATTCCTTCTTTTCTGTATTTTCCCACAAGGCACAAACCACATAAAGACGCCTTCTCTACGCCCCTGGCATTTTCCCCAAGAATATTCCTTCTTTTCTGTATTTTCCCACAAGGCACAAACCACATAAGGATGCCTTTTCTACGCCCCTGGCATTTTCCCCAAGAATATTCCTTCTTTTCTGTATTTTCCCACAAGGCAGAAACCACATAAAGATGCCTTTTCTACACCCCTGGAATTTTCCCCAAGAATATTCCTTCTTTTCTGTATTTTCCCACAAGGCACAAACCACATAAAGACGCCTTTTCTACGCCCCTGGCATTTTCCCCAAGAATATCCCTTCTTTTCTGTATTTTCCCACATGGCAGAAACCACATAAAGACGCCTTTTTTATTCCCCTGCCATTTTCCCCAAGAATATTCCTTCTTTTCTGTGTTTTCCCACATGGCAGAAACCACATAAAGGGGCCTTTTCTATGCCCCTGGCATTTTCCCCAAGAATATCCCTTCTTTTCTATAGTTTTCCACATGGCACAAACCACATAAAGGGGTCTTTTCTATTCCCCTACCATTTTCCCCAAGAATATTCCTTCTTTTCTGTATTTTCCCACATGGCAGAAACCACATAAAGACGCCTTTTCTATGCCCCTGCCATTTTCCCCAAGAATATCCCTTCTTTTCTATAGTTTTCCACATGGCAGAAACCACATAAAGGGGCCTTTTCTATTCCCCTGCCATTTTCCCCAAGAATATCCCTTCTTTTCTGTAGTTTTCCACATGGCACAAACCATATAAAGAGGCCTTTTATATTCCCATGCCATTTCCCCCCAAGAATATCCCTTCTTTTCTGTATTTTCCCACATGGCAGAAACCACATAAAGACGCCTTTTCTATTCCCCTGCCATTTTCCCCAAGAATATTCCTTCTTTTCTGTATTTTCCCACATGGCACAAACCACATAAAGGGGCCTTTTCTATTCCCCTGCCATTTTCCCCAAGAATATCCCTTCTTTTCTGTATTTTCCCAAATGGCAGAAACCACATAAAGACACCTTTTCTATTCCCCTGCCATTTCCCCCAAGAATATGCCTTCTTTTCTGTATTTTCCCACAGGGCAGAAACCACATAAAGATGCCTTTTCTATTCCCCTGCCATTTTCCCCAAGAATATCCCTTCTTTTCTGTATTTTCCCACATGGCAGAAACCACATAAAGACGCCTTTTCTATTCCCCTGCCATTTTCCCCAAGAATATCCCTTCTTTTCTGTATTTTCCCACATGGCAGAAACCACATAAAGACGCCTTTTCTATGCCCCTGCCATTTTCCCCAAGAATATCCCTTCTTTTCTGTATTTTCCCACATGGCAGAAACCACATAAAGGGGCCTTTTCTATTCCCCTGCCTTTTTCCCCAAGAATATTCCTTCTTTTCTGTATTTTCCCACATGGCACAAACCACATAAAGACGCCTTTTCTTCGCCCCTGGCATTTTCCCCAAGAATATTCCTTCTTTTCTGTGTTTTCCCACAAATGGCAGAAACCACATAAAGACGCCTTTTCTATTCCCCTGCCATTTTCCCCAAGAATATTCCTTCTTTTCTGTATTTTCCCACATGGCAGAAACCACATAAAGACGCCTTTTCTATTCCCCTGCCATTTTCCCCAAGAATATTCCTTCTTTTCTGTATTTTCCCACATGGCAGAAACCACATAAAGACGCCTTTTCTATTCCCCTGCCATTTTCCCCAAGAATATTCCTTCTTTTCTGTATTTTCCCACATGGCACAAACCATATAAAGATGCCTTTTCTACGCCCCTGGCATTTTCCCCAAGAATATTCCTTCTTTTCTGTATTTTCCCACAAGGCACAAACCACATAAAGACGCCTTTTCTACACCCCTGGCATTTTCCCCAAGAATATTCCTTCTTTTCTGTATTTTCCCACAAGGCACAAACCACATAAAGACGCCTTTTCTACGCCCCTGGCATTTTTCCCAAGAATATTCCTTCTTTTCTGTGTTTTCCCACATGGCACAAACCACATAAAGACGCCTTTTCTACGCCCCTGGCATTTTCCCCAATAATATTCCTTCTTTTCTGTATTTTCCCACAAGGCACAAACCACATAAAGACGCCTTTTCTACGCCCCTGGCATTTTCCCCAAGAATATTCCTTCTTTTCTGTATTTTCCCACAAGGCACAAACCACATAAAGACGCCTTTTCTACGCCCCTGGCATTTTCCACAAGAATATTCCTTCTTTTCTGTATTTTCCCACAAGGCACAAACCACATAAAGACGCCTTTTCTACGCCCCTGCCATTTTCCCCAAGAATATTCCTTCTTTTCTGTATTTCCCCACATGGCACAAACCACATAAACACGCCTTTTCTACGCCCCTGGCATTTTCCCCAAGAATATCCCTTCTTTTCTGTATTTTCCCACAAGGCACAACCATATAAAGACGCCTTTTCTACGCCCCTGGCATTTTCCCCAAGAATATTCCTTCTTTTCTGTATTTTCCCACAAGGCACAAACCACATAAAGACGCCTTTTCTACGCCCCTGGCATTTTCCCCAAGAATATCCCTTCTTTTCTGTATTTTCCCACATGGCAGAAACCACATAAAGACGCCTTTTCTACGCCCCTGGCATTTTCCCCAAGAATATCCCTTCTTTTCTGTATTTTCCCACATGGCACAAACCATATAAAGATGCCTTTTCTACGCCCCTGGCATTTTCCCCAAGAATATTCCTTCTTTTCTGTATTTTCCCACAAGGCACAAACCACATAAAGACGCCTTTTCTACGCCCCTGGCATTTTCCCCAAGAATATTCCTTCTTTTTTGTATTTTCCCACAAGGCACAAACCACATAAGGACGCCTTTTCTACGCCCCTGGCATTTTCCCCAAGAATATTCCTTCTTTTCTGTGTTTTCCCACATGGCACAAACCACATAAAGACGCCTTTTCTATGCCCCTGGCATTTTCCCCAAGAATATTCCTTCTTTTCTGTATTTTCCCACAAGGCACAAACCACATAAAGACGCCTTTTCTACGCCCCTGGCATTTTCCCCAAGAATATTCCTTCTTTTCTGTATTTTCCGACAAGGCACAAACCACATAAAGACGCCTTTTCTACGCCCCTGGCATTTACCCCAAGAATATTCCTTATTTTCTGTATTTTCCCACAAGGCACAAACCACATAAAGACGCCTTTTCTACGCCCCTGCCATTTTCCCCAAGAATATTCCTTCTTTTCTGTATTTCCCCACATGGCACAAACCACATAAACACGCCTTTTCTACGCCCCTGGCATTTTCCCCAAGAATATCCCTTCTTTTCTGTATTTTCCCACAAGGCACAACCATATAAAGACGCCTTTTCTACGCCCCTGGCATTTTCCCCAAGAATATTCCTTCTTTTCTGTATTTTCCCACAAGGCACAAACCACATAAAGACGCCTTTTCTACGCCCCTGGCATTTTCCCCAAGAATATCCCTTCTTTTCTGTATTTTCCCACATGGCAGAAACCACATAAAGACGCCTTTTCTACGCCCCTGGCATTTTCCCCAAGAATATCCCTTCTTTTCTGTATTTTCCCACATGGCACAAACCATATAAAGATGCCTTTTCTACGCCCCTGGCATTTTCCCCAAGAATATTCCTTCTTTTCTGTATTTTCCCACAAGGCACAAACCACATAAAGACGCCTTTTCTACGCCCCTGGCATTTTCCCCAAGAATATTCCTTCTTTTTTGTATTTTCCCACAAGGCACAAACCACATAAAGACGCCTTTTCTACGCCCCTGGCATTTTCCCCAAGAATATTCCTTCTTTTCTGTGTTTTCCCACATGGCACAAACCACATAAAGACGCCTTTTCTATGCCCCTGGCATTTTCCCCAAGAATATTCCTTCTTTTCTGTATTTTCCCACAAGGCACAAACCACATAAAGACGCCTTTTCTACGCCCCTGGCATTTTCCCCAAGAATATTCCTTCTTTTCTGTATTTTCCGACAAGGCACAAACCACATAAAGACGCCTTTTCTACGCCCCTGGCATTTACCCCAAGAATATTCCTTATTTTCTGTATTTTCCCACAAGGCACAAACCACATAAAGACGCCTTTTCTACGCCCCTGGCATTTTCCCCAAGAATATTCCTTCTTTTGTGTATTTTCCCAACAGGCACAAACCACATCAAGACGCCTTTTCTACGCCCCTGGCATTTTCCACAAGAATATTCCTTCTTTTCTGTATTTTCCCACAAGGCACAAACCACATAAAGACGCCTTTTCTACGCCCCTGCCATTTTCCCCAAGAATATTCCTTCTTTTCTGTATTTTCCCACAAGGCACAAACCACATAAAGACGCCTTTTCTACGCCCCTGGCATTTCCCCCAAGAATATCCCTTCTTTTCTGTATTTTCCCACATGGCAGAAACCACATAAAGACGCCTTTTCTATTCCCCTGGCATTTTCCCCAAGAATATTCCTTCTTTTCTGTATTTTCCCACAAGGCACAAACCACATAAAGACGCCTTTTCTACGCCCCTGGCATTTTCCCCAAGAATATTCCTTCTTTTCTGTGTTTTCCCACATGGCACAAACCACATAAAGACGCCTTTTCTACGCCCCTGGCATTTTCCCCAAGAATATTCCTTCTTTTCTGTATTTTCCCACAAGGCACAAACCACATAAAGACGCCTTTTCTACGCCCCTGGCATTTTCCCCAAGAATATTCCTTCTTTTCTGTATTTTCCCACAAGGCACAAACCACATAAAGACGCCTTTTCTATGCGCCTGGCATTTTCCCCAAGAATATTCCTTCTTTTCTGTGTTTTCACACATGGCACAAACCACATAAAGATGCCTTTTCTACGCCCCTGGCATTTTCCCCAAGAATATTCCTTCTTTTCTGTATTTTCCCACAAGGCACAAACCACATAAAGACGCCTTCTCTACGCCCCTGGCATTTTCCCCAAGAATATTCCTTCTTTTCTGTATTTTCCCACAAGGCACAAACCACATAAGGATGCCTTTTCTACGCCCCTGGCATTTTCCCCAAGAATATTCCTTCTTTTCTGTATTTTCCCACAAGGCAGAAACCACATAAAGATGCCTTTTCTACACCCCTGGAATTTTCCCCAAGAATATTCCTTCTTTTCTGTATTTTCCCACAAGGCACAAACCACATAAAGACGCCTTTTCTACGCCCCTGGCATTTTCCCCAAGAATATCCCTTCTTTTCTGTATTTTCCCACATGGCAGAAACCACATAAAGACGCCTTTTTTATTCCCCTGCCATTTTCCCCAAGAATATTCCTTCTTTTCTGTGTTTTCCCACATGGCAGAAACCACATAAAGGGGCCTTTTCTATGCCCCTGGCATTTTCCCCAAGAATATCCCTTCTTTTCTATAGTTTTCCACATGGCACAAACCACATAAAGGGGTCTTTTCTATTCCCCTACCATTTTCCCCAAGAATATTCCTTCTTTTCTGTATTTTCCCACATGGCAGAAACCACATAAAGACGCCTTTTCTATGCCCCTGCCATTTTCCCCAAGAATATCCCTTCTTTTCTATAGTTTTCCACATGGCAGAAACCACATAAAGGGGCCTTTTCTATTCCCCTGCCATTTTCCCCAAGAATATCCCTTCTTTTCTGTAGTTTTCCACATGGCACAAACCATATAAAGAGGCCTTTTCTATTCCCATGCCATTTCCCCCCAAGAATATCCCTTCTTTTCTGTATTTTCCCACATGGCAGAAACCACATAAAGACGCCTTTTCTATTCCCCTGCCATTTTCCCCAAGAATATTCCTTCTTTTCTGTATTTTCCCACATGGCACAAACCACATAAAGGGGCCTTTTCTATTCCCCTGCCATTTTCCCCAAGAATATCCCTTCTTTTCTGTATTTTCCCAAATGGCAGAAACCACATAAAGACACCTTTTCTATTCCCCTGCCATTTCCCCCAAGAATATCCCTTCTTTTCTGTATTTTCCCACAGGGCAGAAACCACATAAAGATGCCTTTTCTATTCCCCTGCCATTTTCCCCAAGAATATCCCTTCTTTTCTGTATTTTCCCACATGGCAGAAACCACATAAAGACGCCTTTTCTATTCCCCTGCCATTTTCCCCAAGAATATCCCTTCTTTTCTGTATTTTCCCACATGGCAGAAACCACATAAAGACGCCTTTTCTATGCCCCTGCCATTTTCCCCAAGAATATCCCTTCTTTTCTGTATTTTCCCACATGGCAGAAACCACATAAAGGGGCCTTTTCTATTCCCCTGCCTTTTTCCCCAAGAATATTCCTTCTTTTCTGTATTTTCCCACATGGCACAAACCACATAAAGACGCCTTTTCTTCGCCCCTGGCATTTTCCCCAAGAATATTCCTTCTTTTCTGTGTTTTCCCACAAATGGCAGAAACCACATAAAGACGCCTTTTCTATTCCCCTGCCATTTTCCCCAAGAATATTCCTTCTTTTCTGTATTTTCCCACATGGCAGAAACCACATAAAGACGCCTTTTCTATTCCCCTGCCATTTTCCCCAAGAATATTCCTTCTTTTCTGTATTTTCCCACATGGCAGAAACCACATAAAGACGCCTTTTCTATTCCCCTGCCATTTTCCCCAAGAATATTCCTTCTTTTCTGTATTTTCCCACATGGCACAAACCATATAAAGATGCCTTTTCTACGCCCCTGGCATTTTCCCCAAGAATATTCCTTCTTTTCTGTATTTTCCCACAAGGCACAAACCACATAAAGACGCCTTTTCTACACCCCTGGCATTTTCCCCAAGAATATTCCTTCTTTTCTGTATTTTCCCACAAGGCACAAACCACATAAAGACGCCTTTTCTACGCCCCTGGCATTTTTCCCAAGAATATTCCTTCTTTTCTGTGTTTTCCCACATGGCACAAACCACATAAAGACGCCTTTTCTACGCCCTGGCATTTTCCCCAAGAATATTCCTTCTTTTCTGTATTTTCCCACAAGGCACAAACCACATAAAGACGCCTTTTCTACGCCCCTGGCATTTTCCCCAAGAATATTCCTTCTTTTCTGTATTTTCCCACAAGGCACAAACCACATAAAGACGCCTTTTCTATGCCCCTGGCATTTTCCCCAAGAATATTCCTTCTTTTCTGTATTTTCCCACAAGGCACAAACCACATAAAGACGCCTTTTCTACGCCCCTGGCATTTTCCCCAAGAATATTCCTTCTTTTCTGTATTTTCCCACAAGGCACAAACCACATAAAGACGCCTTTTCTACGCCCCTGCCATTTTCCCCAAGAATATTCCTTCTTTTCTGTATTATCCCACATGGCACAAACCACATAAAGACGCCTTTTCTATTCCCCTGCCATTTTCCCCAAGAATATTCCTTCTTTTCTGTATTTTCCCACATGGCACAAACCATATAAAGACGCCTTTTCTACGCCCCTGGCATTTTCCCAAAGAATATTCCTTCTTTTCTGTATTTTCCCACAAGGCACAAACCACATAAAGACGCCTTTTCTACGCCCCTGCCATTTTCCCCAAGAATATTCCTTCTTTTCTGTATTTTCCCACATGGCACAAACCACATAAACACGCCTTTTCTACGCCCCTGGCATTTTCCCCAAGAATATCCCTTCTTTTCTGTATTTTCCCACAAGGCACAAACCATATAAAGACGCCTTTTCTACGCCCCTGGCATTTTCCCCAAGAATATTCCTTCTTTTCTGTATTTTCCCACAAGGCACAAACCACATAAAGACGCCTTTTCTATGCCCCTGGCATTTTCCCCAAGAATATCCCTTCTTTTCTGTATTTTCCCACATGGCAGAAACCACATAAAGACGCCTTTTCTATTCCCCTGGCATTTTCCCCAAGAATATTCCTTCTTTTCTGTATTTTCCCACATGGCACAAACCACATAAAGACGCCTTTTCTACGCCCCTGGCATTTTCCCCAAGAATATTCCTTCTTTTCTGTATTTTCCCACAAGGCACAAACCACATAAAGACGCCTTTTCTACGCCCCTGGCATTTTCCCCAAGAATATTCCTTCTTTTCAGTATTTTCCCACAAGGCACAAACCACATAAAGACGCCTTTTCTATGCGCCTGGCATTTTCCCCAAGAATATTCCTTCTTTTCTGTGTTTTCCCACATGGCACAAACCACATAAAGATGCCTTTTCTACGCCCCTGGCATTTTCCCCAAGAATATTCCTTCTTTTCTGTATTTTCCCACAAGGCACAAACCACATAAAGACGCCTTTTCTACGCCCCTGGCATTTTCCCCAAGAATATTCCTTCTTTTCTGTATTTTCCCACAAGGCACAAACCACATAAAGATGCCTTTTCTACGCCCCTGGCATTTTCCCCAAGAATATTCCTTCTTTTCTGTATTTTCCCACAAGGCAGAAACCACATAAAGATGCCTTTTCTACACCCCTGGAATTTTCCCCAAGAATATTCCTTCTTATCTGTATTTTCCCACAAGGCACAAACCACATAAAGACGCCTTTTCTATGCCCCTGGCATTTTCCCCAAGAATATCCCTTCTTTTCTTTATTTTCCCACATGGCAGAAACCACATAAAGACGCCTTTTTTATTCCCCTGCCATTTTCCCCAAGAATATTCCTTCTTTTCTGTGTTTTCCCACATGGCAGAAACCACATAAAGGGGCCTTTTCTATGCCCCTGGCATTTTCCCCAAGAATATCCCTTCTTTTCTATAGTTTTCCACATGGCACAAACCACATAAAGGGGTCTTTTCTATTCCCCTACCATTTTCCCCAAGAATATTCCTTCTTTTCTGTATTTTCCCACATGGCAGAAACCACATAAAGACGCCTTTTCTATGCCCCTGCCATTTTCCCCAAGAATATCCCTTCTTTTCTATAGTTTTCCACATGGCAGAAACCACATAAAGGGGCCTTTTCTATTCCCCTACCATTTTCCCCAAGAATATCCCTTCTTTTCTGTAGTTTTCCACATGGCACAAACCATATAAAGAGGCCTTTTCTATTCCCCTGCCATTTCCCCCCAAGAATATCCCTTCTTTTCTGTATTTTCCCACATGGCAGAAACCACATAAAGACGCCTTTTCTATTCCCCTGCCATTTTCCCCAAGAATATTCCTTCTTTTCTGTATTTTCCCACATGGCACAAACCACATAAAGGGGCCTTTTCTATTCCCCTGCCATTTTCCCCAAGAATATCCCTTCTTTTCTGTATTTTCCCAAATGGCAGAAACCACATAAAGATGCCTTTTCTATTCCCCTGCCATTTCCCCCAAGAATATCCCTTCTTTGCTGTATTTTCCCACAGGGCAGAAACCACATAAAGATGCCTTTTCTATTCCCCTGCCATTTTCCCCAAGAATATCCCTTCTTTTCTGTATTTTCCCACATGGCAGAAACCACATAAAGACGCCTTTTCTATTCCCCTGCCATTTTCCCCAAGAATATCCCTTCTTTTCTGTATTTTCCCACATGGCAGAAACCACATAAAGACGCCTTTTCTATGCCCCTGCCATTTTCCCCAAGAATATCCCTTCTTTCTGTATTTTCCCACATGGCAGAAACCACATAAAGGGGCCTTTTTTATTCCCTTGCCATTTTCCCCAAGAATATTCCTTCTTTTCTGTATTTTCTCACATGGCACAAACCACATAAAGACGCCTTTTCTTCGCCCCTGGCATATTCCCCAAGAATATTCCTTCTTTTCTGTGTTTTCCCACAAATGGCAGAAACCACATAAAGACGCCTTTTCTATTCCCCTGCCATTTTCCCCAAGAATATTCCTTCTTTTCTGTATTTTCCCACATGGCAGAAACCACATAAAGACGCCTTTTCTATTCCCCTGCCATTTTCCCCAAGAATATTCCTTCTTTTCTGTATTTTCCCACATGGCAGAAACCACATAAAGACGCCTTTTCTATTCCCCTGCCATTTTCCCCAAGAATATTCCTTCTTTTCTGTATTTTCCCACATGGCACAAACCATATAAAGATGCCTTTTCTACGCCCCTGGCATTTTCCCCAAGAATATTCCTTCTTTTCTGTATTTTCCCACAAGGCACAAACCACATAAAGACGCCTTTTCTACACCCCTGGCATTTTCCCCAAGAATATTCCTTCTTTTCTGTATTTTCCCACAAGGCACAAACCACATAAAGACGCCTTTTCTATGCCCCTGGCATTTTCCCCAAGAATATTCCTTCTTTTCTGTGTTTTCCCACATGGCACAAACCACATAAAGACGCCTTTTCTACGCCCCTGGCATTTTCCCCAAGAATATTCCTTCTTTTCTGTATTTTCCCACAAGGCACAAAGCACATAAAGACGCCTTTTCTACGCCCCTGGCATTTTCCCCAAGAATATTCCTTCTTTTCTGTATTTTCCCACAAGGCACAAACCACATAAAGACGCCTTTTCTATGCCCCTGGCATTTCCCCCAAGAATATTCCTTCTTTTCTGTATTTTCCCACAAGGCACAAACCACATAAAGACGCCTTTTCTACGCCCCTGGCATTTTCCCCAAGAATATTCCTTCTTTTCTGTATTTTCCCACAAGGCACAAACCACATAAAGACGCCTTTTCTACGCCCCTGCCATTTTCCCCAAGAATATTCCTTCTTTTCTGTATTTTCCCACATGGCACAAACCACATAAAGACGCCTTTTCTATTCCCCTGCCATTTTCCCCAAGAATATTCCTTCTTTTCTGTATTTTCCCACATGGCACAAACCATATAAAGACGCCTTTTCTACGCCCCTGGCATTTTCCCAAAGAATATTCCTTCTTTTCTGTATTTTCCCACAAGGCACAAACCACATAAAGACGCCTTTTCTACGCCCCTGGCATTTTCCCCAAGAATATTCCTTCTTTTCTGTATTTTCCCACAAGGCACAAACCACATAAAGATGCCTTTTCTACGCCCCTGGCATTTTCCCCAAGAATATTCCTTCTTTTCTGTATTTTCCCACAAAGCACAAACCACATAAAGACGCCTTTTCTACGCCCCTGGCATTTTCCCCAAGAATATTCATTCTTTTCTGTATTTTCCCACAAGGCACAAACCACATAAAGACGCCTTTTCTTCGCCCCTGGCATTTTCCCCAAGAATATTCCTTCTTTTCTGTATTTTCCCACAAGGCACAAACCACATAAAGACGCCTTTTCTATGCCCCTGGCATTTCCCCCAAGAATATTCCTTCTTTTCTGTATTTTCCCACAAGGCACAAACCATATAAAGACGCCTTTTCTACGCCCCTGGCATTTTCCCCAAGAATATTCCTTCTTTTCTGTATTTTCCCACAAGGCACAAACCACATAAAGACGCCTTTTCTACGCCCCTGGCATTTTCCCCAAGAATATTCCTTCTTTTCTGTGTTTTCCCACATGGCACAAACCACATAAAGACGCCTTTTTTATGCCCCTGGCATTTTCCCCAAGAATATTCCTTCTTTTCTGTATTTTCCCACAAGGCACAAACCACATAAAGACGCCTTTTCTACGCCCCTGCCATTTTCCCCAAGAATATTCCTTATTTTCTGTATTTTCCCACAAGGCACAAACCACATAAAGACGCCTTTTCTATGCCCTTGGCATTTTCCCCAAGAATATTCCTTCTTTTCTGTGTTTTCCCACAAGGCACAAACCACATAAAGACGCCTTTTCTACGCCCCTGGCATTTTCCCCAAGAATATTCCTTCTTTTCTGTATTTTCCCCCAAGGCACAAACCACATAAAGACACCTTTTCTACGCCCCTGCCATTTTCCCCAAGAATATTCCTTCTTTTCTGTATTTTCCCACATGGCACAAACAACATAAAGACGCCTTTTCTATTCCCCTGCCATTTTCCCCAAGAATATTCCTTCTTTTCTGTATTTTCCCACATGGCACATACCATATAAAGACGCCTTTTCTACGCCCCTAGCATTTTCCCAAAGAATATTCCTTCTTTTCTGTATTTTCCCACAAGGCACAAACCACATAAAGACGCCTTTTCTACGCCCCTGGCATTTTCCCCAAGAATATTCCTTCTTTTCTGTTTTTTCCCACAAGGCACAAACCACATAAAGATGCCTTTTCTACGCCCCTGGCATTTTCCCCAAGAATATTCCTTCTTTTCTGTATTTTCCCACAAAGCACAAACCACATAAAGACGCCTTTTCTACGCCCCTGGCATTTTCCCCAAGAATATTCCTTCTTTTCTGTATTTTCCCACAAGGCACAAACCACATAAAGATGCCTTTTCTATGCCCCTGGCATTTTCCCCAAGAATATTCCTTCTTTTCTGTATTTTCCCACAAGGCACAAACCACATAAAGATGCCTTTTCTATGCCCCTGGCATTTCCCCCAAGAATATTCCTTCTTTTCTGTATTTTCCCACAAGGCACAAACCATATAAAGATGCCTTTTCTATGCCCCTGGCATTTCCCCCAAGAATATTCTTTCTTTTCTGTATTTTCCCACAAGGCACAAACCATATAAAGACGCCTTTTCTACGCCCCTGGCATTTTCCCCAAGAATATTCCTTCTTTTCTGTATTTTCCCACAAGGCACAAACCACATAAAGACGCCTTTTCTATGCCCCTGCCATTTTCCCCAAGAATATTCCTTCTTTTCTGTATTTTCCCACAAGGCACAAACCACATAAAGACGCCTTTTCTACGCCCCTGGAATTTTCCCCAAGAATATTCCTTCTTTTCTGTGTTTTCCCACATGGCACAAACCACATAAAGACGCCTTTTCTACGCCCCTGGCATTTTCCCCAAGAATATTCCTTCTTTTCTGTATTTTCCCACAAGGCACAAACCACATAAAGACGCCTTTTCTATGCCCCTGCCATTTTCCCCAAGAATATTCCTTCTTTTCTGTATTTTCCCACAAGGCACAAACCACATAAAGACGCCTTTTCTACGCCCTTGGCATTTTCCCCAAGAATATTCCTTCTTTTCTGTATTTTCCCACAAGGCACAAACCACATAAAGACGCCTTTTCTACGCCCCTGGCATTTTCCCCAAGAATATTCCTTCTTTTCTGTATTTTCCCACAAGGCACAAACCACATAAAGACGCCTTTTCTACGCCCCTGCCATTTTCCCCAAGAATATTCCTTCTTTTCTGTATTTTCCCACATGGCACAAACCACATAAAGACGCCTTTTCTATGCCCCTGGCATTTTCCCAAAGAATATTCCTTCTTTTCTGTATTTTCCCACAAGGCACAAACCACATAAAGACGCCTTTTCTACGCCCCTGGCATTTTCCCCAAGAATATTCCTTCTTTTCTGTATTTTCCCACAAGGCACAAACCACATAAAGATGCCTTTTCTACGCCCCTGGCATTTTCCCCAAGAATATTCCTTCTTTTCTGTATTTTCCCACAAAGCACAAACCACATAAAGACGCCTTTTCTACGCCACTGGCATTTTCCCCAATAATATTCCTTCTTTTCTGTATTTTCCCACAAGGCACAAACCACATAAAGACGCCTTTTCTACGCCCCTGGCATTTTCCCCAAGAATATTCCTTCTTTTCTGTATTTTCCCACAAGGCACAAACCACATAAAGACGCCTTTTCTATGCCCCTGGCATTTCCCCCAAGAATATTCCTTCTTTTCTGTATTTTCCCACAAGGAACAAACCATATAAAGACGCCTTTTCTACGCCCCTGGCATTTTCCCCAAGAATATTCCTTCTTTTCTGTATTTTCCCACAAGGCACAAACCACATAAAGACGCCTTTTCTATGCCCCTGCCATTTTCCCCAAGAATATTCCTTCTTTTCTGTATTTTCCCACAAGGCACAAACCACATAAAGACGCCTTTTCTACGCCCCTGGCATTTTCCCCAAGAATATTCCTTCTTTTCTGTGTTTTCCCACATGGCACAAACCACATAAAGACGCCTTTTCTACGCCCCTGGCATTTTCCCCAAGAATATTCCTTCTTTTCTGTATTTTCCCACAAGGCACAAATCACATAAAGACGCCTTTTCTACGCCCCTGGCATTTTCCCCAAGAATATTCCTTCTTTTCTGTATTTTCCCACAAGGCACAAACCACATAAAGACGCCTTTTCTACGCCCCTGGCATTTTCCCCAAGAATATTCCTTCTTTTCTGTATTTTCCCACAAGGCACAAACCACATAAAGACGCCTTTTCTACGCCCCTGCCATTTTCCCCAATAATATTCCTTCTTTTCTGTATTTTCCCACAAGGCACAAACCATATAAAGACGCCTTTTGTACGCCCCTGGCATTTTCCCCAAGAATATTCCTTCTTTTCTGTATTTTCCCACAAGGCACAAACCACATAAAGACGCCTTTTCTATGCCCCTGGCATTTTCCCCAAGAATATTCCTTCTTTTCTGTATTTTCCCACAAGGCACAAACCACATAAAGACGCCTTTTCTACGCCCCTGCCATTTTCCCCAAGAATATTCCTTCTTTTCTGTATTTTCCCACAAGGCACAAACCACATAAAGACGCCTTTTCTACGCCCCTGGCATTTTCCCCAAGAATATTCCTTCTTTTCTGTATTTTCCCACAAGGCACAAACCACATAAAGACGCCTTTTCTATGCCCCTGGCATTTTCCCCAAGAATATTCCTTCTTTTCTGTATTTTCCCACAAGGCACAAACCACATAAAGACGCCTTTTCTGTGCCCCTGGCATTTTCCCCAAGAATATTCCTTTTTTTCTGTATTTTCCCACAAGGCACAAACCATATAAAGACGCCTTCTCTACGCCCCTGGCATTTTCCCCAAGAATATTCCTTCTTTTCTGTATTTTCCCACAAGGCACAAACCACATAAAGACGCCTTTTCTATGCCCCTGCCATTTTCCCCAAGAATATTCCTTCTTTTCTGTATTTTCCCACAAGGCACAAACCACATAAAGACGCCTTTTCTACGCCCCTGGCATTTTCCCCAAGAATATTCCTTCTTTTCTGTGTTTTCCCACATGGCACAAACCACATAAAGACGCCTTTTCTACGCCCCTGGCATTTTCCCCAAGAATATTCCTTCTTTTCTGTATTTTCCCACAAGGCACAAACCACATAAAGACGCCTTTTCTACGCCCCTGCCATTTTCCCCAAGAATATTCCTTCTTTTCTGTATTTTCCCACATGGCAGAAACCACATAAAGACACCTTTTCTATTCCCCTGCCATTTTCCCCAAGAATATTCCTTCTTTTCTGTATTTTCCCACATGGCACAAACCATATAAAAACGCCTTTTCTACGCCCCTGGCATTTTCCCCAAGAATATTCCTTCTTTTCTGTATTTTCCCACAAGGCACAAACCACATAAAGACGCCTTTTCTACGCCCCTGGCATTTTCCCCAAGAATATTCCTTCTTTACTGTATTTTCCCACAAGGCACAAACCACATAAAGATGCCTTTTCTACGCCCCTGGCATTTTCCCTAAGAATATTCCTTCTTTTCTGTGTTTTCCCACATGGCACAAACCACATAAAGACACCTTTTCTACGCCCCTGGCATTTTCCCCAAGAATATTCCTTCTTTTCTGTATTTTCCCACAAGGCACAAACCACATAAAGACGCCTTTTCTACGCCCCTGGCATTTTCCCCAAGAATATTCCTTCTTTTCTGTTTTTTCCCAAAAGGCACAAACCACATAAAGACGCCTTTTCTACGCCCCTGGCATTTTCCCCAAGAATATTCCTTCTTTTCTGTATTTTCCCACAAGGCACAAACCACATAAAGACGCCTTTTCTATGCCCCTGGCATTTTCCCCAAGAATATTCCTTCTTTTCTGTATTTTCCCACAAGGCACAAACCACATAAAGACGCCTTTTCTACGCCCCTGGCATTTTCCCCAAGAATATTCCTTCTTTTCTGTATTTTCCCACAAGGCACAAACCACATAAAGACGCCTTTTCTACGCCCCTGGCATTTCCCCCAAGAATATTCCTTCTTTTCTGTATTTTCCCACAAGGCACAAACCACATAAAGACGCCTTTTCTACGCCCCTGCCATTTTCCCCAAGAATATTCCTTCTTTTCTGTATTTTCCCACATGGCACAAACCACATAAACACGCCTTTTCTACGCCCCTGGCATTTTCCCCAAGAATATCCCTTCTTTTCTGTATTTTCCCACAAGGCACAAACCATATAAAGACGCCTTTTCTACGCCCCTAGCATTTTCCCCAAGAATATTCCTTCTTTTCTGTATTTTCTCACAAGGCACAAACCACATAAAGATGCCTTTTCTATGCCCCTGGCATTTTCCCCAAGAATATCCCTTCTTTTCTATATTTTCCCACATGGGAGAAACCACATAAAGACGCCTTTTCTATTCCCCTGGCATTTTCCCCAAGAATATTCCTTCTTTTCTGTATTTTCCCACAAGCCACAAACCACATAAAGACGCCTTTTCTACGCCCCTGGCATTTTCCCCAAGAATATTCCTTCTTTTCTGTGTTTTCCCACATGGCACAAACCACATAAAGACGCCTTTTCTACGCCCCTGGCATTTTCCCCAGGAATATTCCTTCTTTTCTGTATTTTCCCACAAGGCACAAACCACATAAAGACGCCTTTTCTGTGCCCCTGGCATTTTCCCCAAGAATATTCCTTTTTTTCTGTATTTTCCCACAAGGCACAAACCATATAAAGACGCCTTCTCTACGCCCCTGGCATTTTCCCCAAGAATATTCCTTTGTTTTCTGTATTTTCCCACAAGGCACAAACCACATAAAGACGCCTTTTCTATGCCCCTGCCATTTCCCCCAAGAATATTCCTTCTTTTCTGTATTTTCCCACAAGGCACAAACCACATAAAGACGCCTTTTCTACGCCCCTGGCATTTTCCCCAAGAATATTCCTTCTTTTCTGTATTTTCTCACAAGGCACAAACCACATAAAGATGCCTTTTCTATGCCCCTGGCATTTTCCCCAAGAATATCCCTTCTTTTCTATATTTTCCCACATGGGAGAAACCACATAAAGACGCCTTTTCTATTCCCCTGGCATTTTCCCCAAGAATATTCCTTCTTTTCTGTATTTTCCCACAAGCCACAAACCACATAAAGACGCCTTTTCTACGCCCCTGGCATTTTCCCCAAGAATATTCCTTCTTTTCTGTGTTTTCCCACATGGCACAAACCACATAAAGACGCCTTTTCTACGCCCCTGGCATTTTCCCCAGGAATATTCCTTCTTTTCTGTATTTTCCCACAAGGCACAAACCACATAAAGACGCCTTTTCTGTGCCCCTGGCATTTTCCCCAAGAATATTCCTTTTTTTCTGTATTTTCCCACAAGGCACAAACCATATAAAGACGCCTTCTCTACGCCCCTGGCATTTTCCCCAAGAATATTCCTTTGTTTTCTGTATTTTCCCACAAGGCACAAACCACATAAAGACGCCTTTTCTATGCCCCTGCCATTTCCCCCAAGAATATTCCTTCTTTTCTGTATTTTCCCACAAGGCACAAACCACATAAAGACGCCTTTTCTACGCCCCTGGCATTTTCCCCAAGAATATTCCTTCTTTTCTGTGTTTTCCCACATGGCACAAACCACATAAAGACGCCTTTTCTACGCCCCTGGCATTTTCCCCAAGAATATTCCTTCTTTTCTGTATTTTCCCACAAGGCACAAATCACATAAAGACGCCTTTTCTACGCCCCTGGCATTTTCCCCAAGAATATTCCTTCTTTTCTGTATTTTCCCACAAGGCACAAACCACATAAAGACGCCTTTTCTACGCCCCTGGCATTTTCCCCAAGAATATTCCTTCTTTTCTGTATTTTCCCACAAGGCACAAACCACATAAAGACGCCTTTTCTACGCCCCTGCCATTTTCCCCAATAATATTCCTTCTTTTCTGTATTTTCCCACAAGGCACAAACCATATAAAGACGCCTTTTGTACGCCCCTGGCATTTTCCCCAAGAATATTCCTTCTTTTCTGTATTTTCCCACAAGGCACAAACCACATAAAGACGCCTTTTCTATGCCCCTGGCATTTTCCCCAAGAATATTCCTTCTTTTCTGTATTTTCCCACAAGGCACAAACCACATAAAGACGCCTTTTCTACGCCCCTGCCATTTTCCCCAAGAATATTCCTTCTTTTCTGTATTTTCCCACAAGGCACAAACCACATAAAGACGCCTTTTCTACGCCCCTGGCATTTTCCCCAAGAATATTCCTTCTTTTCTGTATTTTCCCACAAGGCACAAACCACATAAAGACGCCTTTTCTATGCCCCTGGCATTTTCCCCAAGAATATTCCTTCTTTTCTGTATTTTCCCACAAGGCACAAACCACATAAAGACGCCTTTTCTGTGCCCCTGGCATTTTCCCCAAGAATATTCCTTTTTTTCTGTATTTTCCCACAAGGCACAAACCATATAAAGACGCCTTCTCTACGCCCCTGGCATTTTCCCCAAGAATATTCCTTCTTTTCTGTATTTTCCCACAAGGCACAAACCACATAAAGACGCCTTTTCTATGCCCCTGCCATTTTCCCCAAGAATATTCCTTCTTTTCTGTATTTTCCCACAAGGCACAAACCACATAAAGACGCCTTTTCTACGCCCCTGGCATTTTCCCCAAGAATATTCCTTCTTTTCTGTGTTTTCCCACATGGCACAAACCACATAAAGACGCCTTTTCTACGCCCCTGGCATTTTCCCCAAGAATATTCCTTCTTTTCTGTATTTTCCCACAAGGCACAAACCACATAAAGACGCCTTTTCTACGCCCCTGCCATTTTCCCCAAGAATATTCCTTCTTTTCTGTATTTTCCCACATGGCAGAAACCACATAAAGACACCTTTTCTATTCCCCTGCCATTTTCCCCAAGAATATTCCTTCTTTTCTGTATTTTCCCACATGGCACAAACCATATAAAAACGCCTTTTCTACGCCCCTGGCATTTTCCCCAAGAATATTCCTTCTTTTCTGTATTTTCCCACAAGGCACAAACCACATAAAGACGCCTTTTCTACGCCCCTGGCATTTTCCCCAAGAATATTCCTTCTTTACTGTATTTTCCCACAAGGCACAAACCACATAAAGATGCCTTTTCTACGCCCCTGGCATTTTCCCTAAGAATATTCCTTCTTTTCTGTGTTTTCCCACATGGTACAAACCACATAAAGACACCTTTTCTACGCCCCTGGCATTTTCCCCAAGAATATTCCTTCTTTTCTGTATTTTCCCACAAGGCACAAACCACATAAAGACGCCTTTTCTACGCCCCTGGCATTTTCCCCAAGAATATTCCTTCTTTTCTGTTTTTTCCCAAAAGGCACAAACCACATAAAGACGCCTTTTCTACGCCCCTGGCATTTTCCCCAAGAATATTCCTTCTTTTCTGTATTTTCCCACAAGGCACAAACCACATAAAGACGCCTTTTCTATGCCCCTGGCATTTTCCCCAAGAATATTCCTTCTTTTCTGTATTTTCCCACAAGGCACAAACCACATAAAGACGCCTTTTCTACGCCCCTGGCATTTTCCCCAAGAATATTCCTTCTTTTCTGTATTTTCCCACAAGGCACAAACCACATAAAGACGCCTTTTCTACGCCCCTGGCATTTCCCCCAAGAATATTCCTTCTTTTCTGTATTTTCCCACAAGGCACAAACCACATAAAGACGCCTTTTCTACGCCCCTGCCATTTTCCCCAAGAATATTCCTTCTTTTCTGTATTTTCCCACATGGCACAAACCACATAAACACGCCTTTTCTACGCCCCTGGCATTTTCCCCAAGAATATCCCTTCTTTTCTGTATTTTCCCACAAGGCACAAACCATATAAAGACGCCTTTTCTACGCCCCTAGCATTTTCCCCAAGAATATTCCTTCTTTTCTGTATTTTCTCACAAGGCACAAACCACATAAAGATGCCTTTTCTATGCCCCTGGCATTTTCCCCAAGAATATCCCTTCTTTTCTATATTTTCCCACATGGGAGAAACCACATAAAGACGCCTTTTCTATTCCCCTGGCATTTTCCCCAAGAATATTCCTTCTTTTCTGTATTTTCCCACAAGCCACAAACCACATAAAGACGCCTTTTCTACGCCCCTGGCATTTTCCCCAAGAATATTCCTTCTTTTCTGTGTTTTCCCACATGGCACAAACCACATAAAGACGCCTTTTCTACGCCCCTGGCATTTTCCCCAGGAATATTCCTTCTTTTCTGTATTTTCCCACAAGGCACAAACCACATAAAGACGCCTTTTCTGTGCCCCTGGCATTTTCCCCAAGAATATTCCTTTTTTTCTGTATTTTCCCACAAGGCACAAACCATATAAAGACGCCTTCTCTACGCCCCTGGCATTTTCCCCAAGAATATTCCTTTGTTTTCTGTATTTTCCCACAAGGCACAAACCACATAAAGACGCCTTTTCTATGCCCCTGCCATTTCCCCCAAGAATATTCCTTCTTTTCTGTATTTTCCCACAAGGCACAAACCACATAAAGACGCCTTTTCTACGCCCCTGGCATTTTCCCCAAGAATATTCCTTCTTTTCTGTGTTTTCCCACATGGCACAAACCACATAAAGACGCCTTTTCTACGCTCCTGGCATTTTCCCCAAGAATATTCCTTCTTTTCTGTATTTTCCCACAAGGCACAAACCACATAAAGATGCCTTTTCTACGCCCCTGCCATTTTCCCCAAGAATATTCCTTCTTTTCTGTATTTTCCCACATGGCAGAAACCACATAAAGACGCCTTTTCTATTCCCCTGCCATTTTCCCCAAGAATATTCCTTCTTTTCTGTATTTTCCCACATGGCACAAACCATATAAAGACGCCTTTTCTACGCCCCTGGCATTTTCCCCAAGAATATTCCTTCTTTTCTGTATTTTCCCACAAGGCACAAACCACATAAAGACGCCTTTTCTATGCCCCTGGCATTTTCCCCAAGAATATTCCTTCTTTACTGTATTTTCCCACAAGGCACAAACCACATAAAGATGCCTTTTCTACGCCCCTGGCATTTTCCCTAAGAATATTCCTTCTTTTCTGTGTTTTCCCACATGGCACAAACCACATAAAGACACCTTTTCTACGCCCCTGGCATTTTCCCCAAGAATATTCCTTCTTTTCTGTATTTTCCCACAAGGCACAAACCACATAAAGACGCCTTTTCTACGCCCCTGGCATTTTCCCCAAGAATACTCCTTCTTTTCTGTTTTTTCCCAAAAGGCACAAACCACATAAAGACGCCTTTTCTATCCCCCTGGCATTTTCCCCAAGAATATTCCTTCTTTTCTGTATTTTCCCACAAGGCACAAACCACATAAAGACGCCTTTTCTATGCCCCTGGCATTTTCCCCAAGAATATTCCTTCTTTTCTGTATTTTCCCACAAGGCACAAACCACATAAAGACGCCTTTTCTATGCCCCTGGCATTTTCCCCAAGAATATTCCTTCTTTTCTGTATTTTCCCACAAAGCACAAACCACATAAAGATGCCTTTTCTATGCCCCTGGCATTTCCCCCAAGAATATTCCTTCTTTTCTGTATTTTCCCACAAGGCACAAACCATATAAAGATGCCTTTTCTATGCCCCTGGCATTTCCCCCAAGAATATTCCTTCTTTTCTGTATTTTCCCACAAGGCACAAACCATATAAAGACGCCTTTTCTACGCCCCTGGCATTTTCCCCAAGAATATTCCTTCTTTTCTGTATTTTCCCACAAGGCACAAACCACATAAAGACGCCTTTTCTATGCCCCTGCCATTTTCCCCAAGAATATTCCTTCTTTTCTGTATTTTCCCACAAGGCACAAACCACATAAAGACGCCTTTTCTACGCCCCTGGCATTTTCCCCAAGAATATTCCTTCTTTTCTGTGTTTTCCCACATGGCACAAACCACATAAAGACGCCTTTTCTACGCCCCTGGCATTTTTCCCAAGAATATTCCTTCTTTTCTGTATTTTCCCACAAGGCACAAACCACATAAAGACGCCTTTTCTATGCCCCTGCCATTTTCCCCAAGAATATTCCTTCTTTTCTGTATTTTCCCACAAGGCACAAACCACATAAAGACGCCTTTTCTACGCCCTTGGCATTTTCCCCAAGAATATTCCTTCTTTTCTGTATTTTCCCACAAGGCACAAACCACATAAAGACGCCTTTTCTACGCCCCTGGCATTTTCCCCAAGAATATTCCTTCTTTACTGTATTTTCCCACAAGGCACAAACCACATAAAGATGCCTTTTCTACGCCCCTGGCATTTTCCCTAAGAATATTCCTTCTTTTCTGTGTTTTCCCACATGGCACAAACCACATAAAGACACCTTTTCTACGCCCCTGGCATTTTCCCCAAGAATATTCCTTCTTTTCTGTATTTTCCCACAAGGCACAAACCACATAAAGACGCCTTTTCTACGCCCCTGGCATTTTCCCCAAGAATATTCCTTCTTTTCTGTTTTTTCCCAAAAGGCACAAACCACATAAAGACGCCTTTTCTACGCCCCTGGCATTTTCCCCAAGAATATTCCTTCTTTTCTGTATTTTCCCACAAGGCACAAACCACATAAAGACGCCTTTTCTATGCCCCTGGCATTTTCCCCAAGAATATTCCTTCTTTTCTGTATTTTCCCACAAGGCACAAACCACATAAAGACGCCTTTTCTACGCCCCTGGCATTTTCCCCAAGAATATTCCTTCTTTTCTGTATTTTCCCACAAGGCACAAACCACATAAAGACGCCTTTTCTACGCCCCTGGCATTTCCCCCAAGAATATTCCTTCTTTTCTGTATTTTCCCACAAGGCACAAACCACATAAAGACGCCTTTTCTACGCCCCTGCCATTTTCCCCAAGAATATTCCTTCTTTTCTGTATTTTCCCACATGGCACAAACCACATAAACACGCCTTTTCTACGCCCCTGGCATTTTCCCCAAGAATATCCCTTCTTTTCTGTATTTTCCCACAAGGCACAAACCATATAAAGACGCCTTTTCTACGCCCCTAGCATTTTCCCCAAGAATATTCCTTCTTTTCTGTATTTTCTCACAAGGCACAAACCACATAAAGATGCCTTTTCTATGCCCCTGGCATTTTCCCCAAGAATATCCCTTCTTTTCTATATTTTCCCACATGGGAGAAACCACATAAAGACGCCTTTTCTATTCCCCTGGCATTTTCCCCAAGAATATTCCTTCTTTTCTGTATTTTCCCACAAGCCACAAACCACATAAAGACGCCTTTTCTACGCCCCTGGCATTTTCCCCAAGAATATTCCTTCTTTTCTGTGTTTTCCCACATGGCACAAACCACATAAAGACGCCTTTTCTACGCCCCTGGCATTTTCCCCAGGAATATTCCTTCTTTTCTGTATTTTCCCACAAGGCACAAACCACATAAAGACGCCTTTTCTGTGCCCCTGGCATTTTCCCCAAGAATATTCCTTTTTTTCTGTATTTTCCCACAAGGCACAAACCATATAAAGACGCCTTCTCTACGCCCCTGGCATTTTCCCCAAGAATATTCCTTTGTTTTCTGTATTTTCCCACAAGGCACAAACCACATAAAGACGCCTTTTCTATGCCCCTGCCATTTCCCCCAAGAATATTCCTAATTTTCTGTATTTTCCCACAAGGCACAAACCACATAAAGACGCCTTTTCTACGCCCCTGGCATTTTCCCCAAGAATATTCCTTCTTTTCTGTGTTTTCCCACATGGCACAAACCACATAAAGATGCCTTTTCTACGCCCCTGGCATTTTCCCCAAGAATATTCCTTCTTTTCTGTGTTTTCCCACATGGCACAAACCACATAAAGACGCCTTTTCTACGCCCCTGGCATTTTCCCCAGGAATATTCCTTCTTTTCTGTATTTTCCCACAAGGCACAAACCACATAAAGACGCCTTTTCTGTGCCCCTGGCATTTTCCCCAAGAATATTCCTTTTTTTCTGTATTTTCCCACAAGGCACAAACCATATAAAGACGCCTTCTCTACGCCCCTGGCATTTTCCCCAAGAATATTCCTTTGTTTTCTGTATTTTCCCACAAGGCACAAACCACATAAAGACGCCTTTTCTATGCCCCTGCCATTTCCCCCAAGAATATTCCTTCTTTTCTGTATTTTCCCACAAGGCACAAACCACATAAAGACGCCTTTTCTACGCCCCTGGCATTTTCCCCAAGAATATTCCTTCTTTTCTGTGTTTTCCCACATGGCACAAACCACATAAAGACGCCTTTTCTACGCTCCTGGCATTTTCCCCAAGAATATTCCTTCTTTTCTGTATTTTCCCACAAGGCACAAACCACATAAAGATGCCTTTTCTACGCCCCTGCCATTTTCCCCAAGAATATTCCTTCTTTTCTGTATTTTCCCACATGGCAGAAACCACATAAAGACGCCTTTTCTATTCCCCTGCCATTTTCCCCAAGAATATTCCTTCTTTTCTGTATTTTCCCACATGGCACAAACCATATAAAGACGCCTTTTCTACGCCCCTGGCATTTTCCCCAAGAATATTCCTTCTTTTCTGTATTTTCCCACAAGGCACAAACCACATAAAGACGCCTTTTCTATGCCCCTGGCATTTTCCCCAAGAATATTCCTTCTTTACTGTATTTTCCCACAAGGCACAAACCACATAAAGATGCCTTTTCTACGCCCCTGGCATTTTCCCTAAGAATATTCCTTCTTTTCTGTGTTTTCCCACATGGCACAAACCACATAAAGACACCTTTTCTACGCCCCTGGCATTTTCCCCAAGAATATTCCTTCTTTTCTGTATTTTCCCACAAGGCACAAACCACATAAAGACGCCTTTTCTACGCCCCTGGCATTTTCCCCAAGAATACTCCTTCTTTTCTGTTTTTTCCCAAAAGGCACAAACCACATAAAGACGCCTTTTCTATCCCCCTGGCATTTTCCCCAAGAATATTCCTTCTTTTCTGTATTTTCCCACAAGGCACAAACCACATAAAGACGCCTTTTCTATGCCCCTGGCATTTTCCCCAAGAATATTCCTTCTTTTCTGTATTTTCCCACAAGGCACAAACCACATAAAGACGCCTTTTCTATGCCCCTGGCATTTTCCCCAAGAATATTCCTTCTTTTCTGTATTTTCCCACAAAGCACAAACCACATAAAGATGCCTTTTCTATGCCCCTGGCATTTCCCCCAAGAATATTCCTTCTTTTCTGTATTTTCCCACAAGGCACAAACCATATAAAGATGCCTTTTCTATGCCCCTGGCATTTCCCCCAAGAATATTCCTTCTTTTCTGTATTTTCCCACAAGGCACAAACCATATAAAGACGCCTTTTCTACGCCCCTGGCATTTTCCCCAAGAATATTCCTTCTTTTCTGTATTTTCCCACAAGGCACAAACCACATAAAGACGCCTTTTCTATGCCCCTGCCATTTTCCCCAAGAATATTCCTTCTTTTCTGTATTTTCCCACAAGGCACAAACCACATAAAGACGCCTTTTCTACGCCCCTGGCATTTTCCCCAAGAATATTCCTTCTTTTCTGTGTTTTCCCACATGGCACAAACCACATAAAGACGCCTTTTCTACGCCCCTGGCATTTTTCCCAAGAATATTCCTTCTTTTCTGTATTTTCCCACAAGGCACAAACCACATAAAGACGCCTTTTCTATGCCCCTGCCATTTTCCCCAAGAATATTCCTTCTTTTCTGTATTTTCCCACAAGGCACAAACCACATAAAGACGCCTTTTCTACGCCCTTGGCATTTTCCCCAAGAATATTCCTTCTTTTCTGTATTTTCCCACAAGGCACAAACCACATAAAGACGCCTTTTCTACGCCCCTGGCATTTTCCCCAAGAATATTCCTTCTTTACTGTATTTTCCCACAAGGCACAAACCACATAAAGATGCCTTTTCTACGCCCCTGGCATTTTCCCTAAGAATATTCCTTCTTTTCTGTGTTTTCCCACATGGCACAAACCACATAAAGACACCTTTTCTACGCCCCTGGCATTTTCCCCAAGAATATTCCTTCTTTTCTGTATTTTCCCACAAGGCACAAACCACATAAAGACGCCTTTTCTACGCCCCTGGCATTTTCCCCAAGAATATTCCTTCTTTTCTGTTTTTTCCCAAAAGGCACAAACCACATAAAGACGCCTTTTCTACGCCCCTGGCATTTTCCCCAAGAATATTCCTTCTTTTCTGTATTTTCCCACAAGGCACAAACCACATAAAGACGCCTTTTCTATGCCCCTGGCATTTTCCCCAAGAATATTCCTTCTTTTCTGTATTTTCCCACAAGGCACAAACCACATAAAGACGCCTTTTCTACGCCCCTGGCATTTTCCCCAAGAATATTCCTTCTTTTCTGTATTTTCCCACAAGGCACAAACCACATAAAGACGCCTTTTCTACGCCCCTGGCATTTCCCCCAAGAATATTCCTTCTTTTCTGTATTTTCCCACAAGGCACAAACCACATAAAGACGCCTTTTCTACGCCCCTGCCATTTTCCCCAAGAATATTCCTTCTTTTCTGTATTTTCCCACATGGCACAAACCACATAAACACGCCTTTTCTACGCCCCTGGCATTTTCCCCAAGAATATCCCTTCTTTTCTGTATTTTCCCACAAGGCACAAACCATATAAAGACGCCTTTTCTACGCCCCTAGCATTTTCCCCAAGAATATTCCTTCTTTTCTGTATTTTCTCACAAGGCACAAACCACATAAAGATGCCTTTTCTATGCCCCTGGCATTTTCCCCAAGAATATCCCTTCTTTTCTATATTTTCCCACATGGGAGAAACCACATAAAGACGCCTTTTCTATTCCCCTGGCATTTTCCCCAAGAATATTCCTTCTTTTCTGTATTTTCCCACAAGCCACAAACCACATAAAGACGCCTTTTCTACGCCCCTGGCATTTTCCCCAAGAATATTCCTTCTTTTCTGTGTTTTCCCACATGGCACAAACCACATAAAGACGCCTTTTCTACGCCCCTGGCATTTTCCCCAGGAATATTCCTTCTTTTCTGTATTTTCCCACAAGGCACAAACCACATAAAGACGCCTTTTCTGTGCCCCTGGCATTTTCCCCAAGAATATTCCTTTTTTTCTGTATTTTCCCACAAGGCACAAACCATATAAAGACGCCTTCTCTACGCCCCTGGCATTTTCCCCAAGAATATTCCTTTGTTTTCTGTATTTTCCCACAAGGCACAAACCACATAAAGACGCCTTTTCTATGCCCCTGCCATTTCCCCCAAGAATATTCCTAATTTTCTGTATTTTCCCACAAGGCACAAACCACATAAAGACGCCTTTTCTACGCCCCTGGCATTTTCCCCAAGAATATTCCTTCTTTTCTGTATTTTCCCAC
Organism: Myxine glutinosa; assembly: GCF_964187855.1. Taxonomy (NCBI): domain Eukaryota; kingdom Metazoa; phylum Chordata; class Myxini; order Myxiniformes; family Myxinidae; genus Myxine; species Myxine glutinosa. The sequence goes on from NC_136266.1 coordinate 13,108,724, forward strand.
AAGGCACAAACCACATAAAGATGCCTTTTCTACGCCCCTGCCATTTTCCCCAAGAATATTCCTTCTTTTCTGTATTTTCCCACATGGCAGAAACCACATAAAGACGCCTTTTCTATTCCCCTGCCATTTTCCCCAAGAATATTCCTTCTTTTCTGTATTTTCCCACATGGCACAAACCATATAAAGACGCCTTTTCTACGCCCCTGCCATTTTCCCCAAGAATATTCCTTCTTTTCTGTATTTTCCCACATGGCAGAAACCACATAAAGACGCCTTTTCTATTCCCCTGCCATTTTCCCCAAGAATATTCCTTCTTTTCTGTATTTTCCCACAAGGCACAAACCACATAAAGATGCCTTTTCTACGCCCCTGCCATTTTCCCCAAGAATATTCCTTCTTTTCTGTATTTTCCCACATGGCAGAAACCACATAAAGACGCCTTTTCTATTCCCCTGCCATTTTCCCCAAGAATATTCCTTCTTTTCTGTATTTTCCCACATGGCACAAACCATATAAAGACGCCTTTTCTACGCCCCTGGCATTTTCCCCAAGAATATTCCTTCTTTTCTGTATTTTCCCACAAGGCACAAACCACATAAAGACGCCTTTTCTATGCCCCTGGCATTTTCCCCAAGAATATTCCTTCTTTACTGTATTTTCCCACAAGGCACAAACCACATAAAGATGCCTTTTCTACGCCCCTGGCATTTTCCCTAAGAATATTCCTTCTTTTCTGTGTTTTCCCACATGGCACAAACCACATAAAGACACCTTTTCTACGCCCCTGGCATTTTCCCCAAGAATATTCCTTCTTTTCTGTATTTTCCCACAAGGCACAAACCACATAAAGACGCCTTTTCTACGCCCCTGGCATTTTCCCCAAGAATACTCCTTCTTTTCTGTTTTTTCCCAAAAGGCACAAACCACATAAAGACGCCTTTTCTATCCCCCTGGCATTTTCCCCAAGAATATTCCTTCTTTTCTGTATTTTCCCACAAGGCACAAACCACATAAAGACGCCTTTTCTATGCCCCTGGCATTTTCCCCAAGAATATTCCTTCTTTTCTGTATTTTCCCACAAGGCACAAACCACATAAAGGCGCCTTTTCTATGCCCCTGGCATTTTCCCCAAGAATATTCCTTCTTTTCTGTATTTTCCCACAAGGCACAAACCACATAAAGATGCCTTTTCTATGCCCCTGGCATTTCCCCCAAGAATATTCCTTCTTTTCTGTATTTTCCCACAAGGCACAAACCATATAAAGATGCCTTTTCTATGCCCCTGGCATTTCCCCCAAGAATATTCCTTCTTTTCTGTATTTTCCCACAAGGCACAAACCATATAAAGACGCCTTTTCTACGCCCCTGGCATTTTCCCCAAGAATATTCCTTCTTTTCTGTATTTTCCCACAAGGCACAAACCACATAAAGACGCCTTTTCTATGCCCCTGCCATTTTCCCCAAGAATATTCCTTCTTTTCTGTATTTTCCCACAAGGCACAAACCACATAAAGACGCCTTTTCTACGCCCCTGGCATTTTCCCCAAGAATATTCCTTCTTTTCTGTGTTTTCCCACATGGCACAAACCACATAAAGACGCCTTTTCTACGCCCCTGGCATTTTCCCCAAGAATATTCCTTCTTTTCTGTATTTTCCCACAAGGCACAAACCACATAAAGACGCCTTTTCTATGCCCCTGCCATTTTCCCCAAGAATATTCCTTCTTTTCTGTATTTTCCCACAAGGCACAAACCACATAAAGACGCCTTTTCTACGCCCTTGGCATTTTCCCCAAGAATATTCCTTCTTTTCTGTATTTTCCCACAAGGCACAAACCACATAAAGATGCCTTTTCTATTCCCCTGGCATTTTCCCCAAGAATATTCCTTCTTTTCTGTATTTTCCCACAAGGCACAAACCACATAAAGACGCCTTTTCTACGCCCCTGCCATTTTCCCCAAGAATATTCCTTCTTTTCTGTATTTTCCCACATGGCACAAACCACATAAAGACGCCTTTTCTATTCCCCTGCCATTTTCCCCAAGAATATTCCTTCTTTTCTGTATTTTCCCACATGGCACAAACCATATAAAGACGCCTTTTCTATGCCCCTGGCATTTTCCCAAAGAATATTCCTTCTTTTCTGTATTTTCCCACAAGGCACAAACCACATAAAGACGCCTTTTCTACGCCCCTGGCATTTTCCCCAAGAATATTCCTTCTTTTCTGTATTTTCCCACAAGGCACAAACCACATAAAGATGCCTTTTCTACGCCCCTGGCATTTTCCCCAAGAATATTCCTTCTTTTCTGTATTTTCCCACAAAGCACAAACCACATAAAGACGCCTTTTCTACGCCCCTGGCATTTTCCCCAAGAATATTCCTTCTTTTCTGTATTTTCCCACAAGGCACAAACCACATAAAGACGCCTTTTCTACGCCCCTGGCATTTTCCCCAAGAATATTCCTTCTTTTCTGTATTTTCCCACAAGGCACAAACCACATAAAGACGCCTTTTCTATGCCCCTGGCATTTCCCCCAAGAATATTCCTTCTTTTCTGTATTTTCCCACAAGGAACAAACCATATAAAGACGCCTTTTCTACGCCCCTGGCATTTTCCCCAAGAATATTCCTTCTTTTCTGTATTTTCCCACAAGGCACAAACCACATAAAGACGCCTTTTCTATGCCCCTGCCATTTTCCCCAAGAATATTCCTTCTTTTCTGTATTTTCCCACAAGGCACAAACCACATAAAGATGCCTTTTCTACGCCCCTGGCATTTTCCCCAAGAATATTCCTTCTTTTCTGTGTTTTCCCACATGGCACAAACCACATAAAGACGCCTTTTCTACGCCCCTGGCATTTTCCCAAAGAATATTCCTTCTTTTCTGTATTTTCCCACAAGGCACAAATCACATAAAGACGCCTTTTCTACGCCCCTGGCATTTTCCCCAAGAATATTCCTTCTTTTCTGTATTTTCCCACAAGGCACAAACCACATAAAGACGCCTTTTCTATGCCCCTGCCATTTTCCCCAAGAATATCCCTTCTTTTCTGTATTTTCCCACAAGGCACAAACCACATAAAGACGCCTTTTCTATGCCCCTGCCATTTTCCCCAAGAATATTCCTTCTTTTCTGTATTTTCCCACAAGGCACAAACCATATAAAGACGCCTTTTCTACGCCCCTGGCATTTTCCCCAAGAATATTCCTTCTTTTCTGTATTTTCCCACAAGGCACAAACCACATAAAGACGCCTTTTCTACGCCCCTGCCATTTTCCCCAAGAATATTCCTTCTTTTCTGTATTTTCCCACAAGGCACAAACCATATAAAGACGCCTTTTGTACGCCCCTGGCATTTTCCCCAAGAATATTCCTTCTTTTCTGTATTTTCCCACAAGGCACAAACCACATAAAGACGCCTTTTCTATGCCCCTGGCATTTTCCCCAAGAATATTCCTTCTTTTCTGTATTTTCCCACAAGGCACAAACCACATAAAGACGCCTTTTCTACGCCCCTGCCATTTTCCCCAAGAATATTCCTTCTTTTCTGTATTTTCCCACAAGGCACAAACCACATAAAGACGCCTTTTCTACGCCCCTGGCATTTTCCCCAAGAATATTCCTTCTTTTCTGTATTTTCCCACAAGGCACAAACCACATAAAGACGCCTTTTCTATGCCCCTGGCATTTTCCCCAAGAATATTCCTTCTTTTCTGTATTTTCCCACAAGGCACAAACCACATAAAGACGCCTTTTCTGTGCCCCTGGCATTTTCCCCAAGAATATTCCTTTTTTTCTGTATTTTCCCACAAGGCACAAACCATATAAAGACGCCTTCTCTACGCCCCTGGCATTTTCCCCAAGAATATTCCTTCTTTTCTGTATTTTCCCACAAGGCACAAACCACATAAAGACGCCTTTTCTATGCCCCTGCCATTTTCCCCAAGAATATTCCTTCTTTTCTGTATTTTCCCACAAGGCACAAACCACATAAAGACGCCTTTTCTACGCCCCTGGCATTTTCCCCAAGAATATTCCTTCTTTTCTGTGTTTTCCCACATGGCACAAACCACATAAAGACGCCTTTTCTACGCCCCTGGCATTTTCCCCAAGAATATTCCTTCTTTTCTGTATTTTCCCACAAGGCACAAACCACATAAAGACGCCTTTTCTACGCCCCTGCCATTTTCCCCAAGAATATTCCTTCTTTTCTGTATTTTCCCACATGGCAGAAACCACATAAAGACACCTTTTCTATTCCCCTGCCATTTTCCCCAAGAATATTCCTTTTTTTCTGTATTTTCCCACATGGCACAAACCATATAAAGACGCCTTTTCTACGCCCCTGGCATTTTCCCCAAGAATATTCCTTCTTTTCTGTATTTTCCCACAAGGCACAAACCACATAAAGACGCCTTTTCTACGCCCCTGGCATTTTCCCCAAGAATATTCCTTCTTTACTGTATTTTCCCACAAGGCACAAACCACATAAAGATGCCTTTTCTACGCCCCTGGCATTTTCCCAAAGAATATTCCTTCTTTTCTGTGTTTTCCCACATGGCACAAACCACATAAAGACACCTTTTCTACGCCCCTGGCATTTTCCCCAAGAATATTCCTTCTTTTCTGTATTTTCCCACAAGGCACAAACCACATAAAGACGCCTTTTCTACGCCCCTGGCATTTTCCCCAAGAATATTCCTTCTTTTCTGTTTTTTTCCCAAAAGGCACAAACCACATAAAGACGCCTTTTCTACGCCCCTGGCATTTTCCCCAAGAATATTCCTTCTTTTCTGTATTTTCCCACAAGGCACAAACCACATAAAGACGCCTTTTCTATGCCCCTGGCATTTTCCCCAAGAATATTCCTTCTTTTCTGTATTTTCCCACAAGGCACAAACCACATAAAGACGCCTTTTCTACGCCCCTGGCATTTTCCCCAAGAATATTCCTTCTTTTCTGTATTTTCCCACAAGGCACAAACCACATAAAGACGCCTTTTCTACGCCCCTGCCATTTTCCCCAAGAATATTCCTTCTTTTCTGTATTTTCCCACAAGGCACAAACCATATAAAGACGCCTTTTCTACGCCCCTAGCATTTTCCCCAAGAATATTCCTTCTTTTCTGTATTTTCTCACAAGGCACAAACCACATAAAGATGCCTTTTCTATGCCCCTGGCATTTTCCCCAAGAATATCCCTTCTTTTCTATATTTTCCCACATGGGAGAAACCACATAAAGACGCCTTTTCTATTCCCCTGGCATTTTCCCCAAGAATATTCCTTCTTTTCTGTATTTTCCCACAAGCCACAAACCACATAAAGACGCCTTTTCTACGCCCCTGGCATTTTCCCCAAGAATATTCCTTCTTTTCTGTGTTTTCCCACATGGCACAAACCACATAAAGACGCCTTTTCTACGCCCCTGGCATTTTCCCCAGGAATATTCCTTCTTTTCTGTATTTTCCCACAAGGCACAAACCACATAAAGACGCCTTTTCTGTGCCCCTGGCATTTTCCCCAAGAATATTCCTTTTTTTCTGTATTTTCCCACAAGGCACAAACCATATAAAGACGCCTTCTCTACGCCCCTGGCATTTTCCCCAAGAATATTCCTTCTTTTCTGTATTTTCCCACAAGGCACAAACCACATAAAGACGCCTTTTCTATGCCCCTGCCATTTCCCCCAAGAATATTCCTTCTTTTCTGTATTTTCCCACAAGGCACAAACCACATAAAGACGCCTTTTCTACGCCCCTGGCATTTTCCCCAAGAATATTCCTTCTTTTCTGTGTTTTCCCACATGGCACAAACCACATAAAGACGCCTTTTCTACGCTCCTGGCATTTTCCCCAAGAATATTCCTTCTTTTCTGTATTTTCCCACAAGGCACAAACCACATAAAGACGCCTTTTCTACGCCCCTGCCATTTTCCCCAAGAATATTCCTTCTTTTCTGTATTTTCCCACATGGCAGAAACCACATAAAGACGCCTTTTCTATTCCCCTGCCATTTTCCCCAAGAATATTCCTTCTTTTCTGTATTTTCCCACATGGCACAAACCATATAAAGACGCCTTTTCTACGCCCCTGGCATTTTCCCCAAGAATATTCCTTCTTTTCTGTATTTTCCCACAAGGCACAAACCACATAAAGACGCCTTTTCTATGCCCCTGGCATTTTCCCCAAGAATATTCCTTCTTTACTGTATTTTCCCACAAGGCACAAACCACATAAAGATGCCTTTTCTACGCCCCTGGCATTTTCCCTAAGAATATTCCTTCTTTTCTGTGTTTTCCCACATGGCACAAACCACATAAAGACACCTTTTCTACGCCCCTGGCATTTTCCCCAAGAATATTCCTTCTTTTCTGTATTTTCCCACAAGGCACAAACCACATAAAGACGCCTTTTCTACGCCCCTGGCATTTTCCCCAAGAATATTCCTTCTTTTCTGTTTTTTCCCAAAAGGCACAAACCACATAAAGACGCCTTTTCTACGCCCCTGGCATTTTCCCCAAGAATATTCCTTCTTTTCTGTATTTTCCCACAAGGCACAAACCACATAAAGACGCCTTTTCTATGCCCCTGGCATTTTCCCCAAGAATATTCCTTCTTTTCTGTATTTTCCCACAAGGCACAAACCACATAAAGACGCCTTTTCTACGCCCCTGGCATTTTCCCCAAGAATATTCCTTCTTTTCTGTATTTTCCCACAAGGCACAAACCACATAAAGACGCCTTTTCTACGCCCCTGGCATTTTCCCCAAGAATATTCCTTCTTTTCTGTATTTTCCCACAAAGCACAAACCACATAAAGACGCCTTTTCTACGCCCCTGGCATTTTCCCCAAGAATATTCCTTCTTTTCTGAATTTTCCCACAAGGCACAAACCACATAAAAACGCCTTTTCTACGCCCCTGGCATTTTCCCCAAGAATATTCCTTCTTTTCTGTATTTTCCCACAAGGCACAAACCACATAAAGACGCCTTTTCTATGCCCCTGCCATTTTCCCCAAGAATATTCCTTCTTTTCTGTATTTTCCCACAAGGCACAAACCACATAAAGACGCCTTTTCTACGCCCCTGGCATTTTCCCCAAGAATATTCCTTCTTTTCTGTGTTTTCCCACATGGCACAAACCACATAAAGACGCCTTTTCTACGCCCCTGGCATTTTCCCCAAGAATATTCCTTCTTTTCTGTATTTTCCCACAAGGCACAAATCACATAAAGACGCCTTTTCTACGCCCCTGGCATTTTCCCCAAGAATATTCCTTCTTTTCTGTATTTTCCCACAAGGCACAAACCACATAAAGACGCCTTTTCTATGCCCCTGCCATTTTCCCCAAGAATATCCCTTCTTTTCTGTATTTTCCCACAAGGCACAAACCACATAAAGACGCCTTTTCTATGCCCCTGCCATTTTCCCCAAGAATATTCCTTCTTTTCTGTATTTTCCCACAAGGCACAAACCATATAAAGACGCCTTTTCTACGCCCCTGGCATTTTCCCCAAGAATATTCCTTCTTTTCTGTATTTTCCCACAAGGCACAAACCACATAAAGACGCCTTTTCTACGCCCCTGCCATTTTCCCCAAGAATATTCCTTCTTTTCTGTATTTTCCCACAAGGCACAAACCATATAAAGACGCCTTTTGTACGCCCCTGGCATTTTCCCCAAGAATATTCCTTCTTTTCTGTATTTTCCCACAAGGCACAAACCACATAAAGACGCCTTTTCTATGCCCCTGGCATTTTCCCCAAGAATATTCCTTCTTTTCTGTATTTTCCCACAAGGCACAAACCACATAAAGACGCCTTTTCTACGCCCCTGCCATTTCCCCCAAGAATATTCCTTCTTTTCTGTATTTTCCCACAAGGCACAAACCACATAAAGACGCCTTTTCTACGCCCCTGGCATTTTCCCCAAAAATATTCCTTCTTTTCTGTATTTTCCCACAAGGCACAAACCACATAAAGACGCCTTTTCTATGCCCCTGGCATTTTCCCCAAGAATATTCCTTCTTTTCTGTATTTTCCCACAAGGCACAAACCACATAAAGACGCCTTTTCTGTGCCCCTGGCATTTTCCCCAAGAATATTCCTTTTTTTCTGTATTTTCCCACAAGGCACAAACCATATAAAGACGCCTTCTCTACGCCCCTGGCATTTTCCCCAAGAATATTCCTTCTTTTCTGTATTTTCCCACAAGGCACAAACCACATAAAGACGCCTTTTCTATGCCCCTGCCATTTTCCCCAAGAATATTCCTTCTTTTCTGAATTTTCCCACAAGGCACAAACCACATAAAGACGCCTTTTCTACGCCCCTGGCATTTTCCCCAAGAATATTCCTTCTTTTCTGTGTTTTCCCACATGGCACAAACCACATAAAGACGCCTTTTCTACGCCCCTGGCATTTTCCCCAAGAATATTCCTTCTTTTCTGTATTTTCCCACAAGGCACAAACCACATAAAGACGCCTTTTCTACGCCCCTGCCATTTTCCCCAAGAATATTCCTTCATTTCTGTATTTTCCCACATGGCAGAAACCACATAAAGACACCTTTTCTATTCCCCTGCCATTTTCCCCAAGAATATTCCTTCTTTTCTGTATTTTCCCACATGGCACAAACCATATAAAGACGCCTTTTCTACGCCCCTGGCATTTTCCCCAAGAATATTCCTTCTTTTCTGTATTTTCCCACAAGGCACAAACCACATAAAGACGCCTTTTCTACGCCCCTGGGATTTTCCCCAAGAATATTCCTTCTTTACTGTATTTTCCCACAAGGCACAAACCACATAAAGATGCCTTTTCTATGCCCCTGGCATTTTCCCTAAGAATATTCCTTCTTTTCTGTGTTTTCCCACATGGCACAAACCACATAAAGACACCTTTTCTACGCCCCTGGCATTTTCCCCAAGAATATTCCTTCTTTTCTGTATTTTCCCACAAGGCACAAACCACATAAAGACGCCTTTTCTACGCCCCTGGCATTTTCCCCAAGAATATTCCTTCTTTTCTGTTTTTTCCCAAAAGGCACAAACCACATAAAGACGCCTTTTCTACGCCCCTGGCATTTTCCCCAAGAATATTCCTTCTTTTCTGTATTTTCCCACAAGGCACAAACCACATAAAGACGCCTTTTCTATGCCCCTGGCATTTTCCCCAAGAATATTCCTTCTTTTCTGTATTTTCCCACAAGGCACAAACCACATAAAGACGCCTTTTCTAGGCCCCTGGCATTTTCCCCAAGAATATTCCTTCTTTTCTGTATTTTCCCACAAGGCACAAACCACATAAAGACGCCTTTTCTACGCCCCTGGCATTTCCCCCAAGAATATTCCTTCTTTTCTGTATTTTCCCACAAGGCACAAACCACATTAAGACGCCTTTTCTACGCCCCTGCCATTTTCCCCAAGAATATTCCTTCTTTTCTGTATTTTCCCACATGGCACAAACCACATAAACACGCCTTTTCTACGCCCCTGGCATTTTCCCCAAGAATATCCCTTCTTTTCTGTATTTTCCCACAAGGCACAAACCATATAAAGACGCCTTTTCTACGCCCCTAGCATTTTCCCCAAGAATATTCCTTCTTTTCTGTATTTTCTCACAAGGCACAAACCACATAAAGATGCCTTTTCTATGCCCCTGGCATTTTCCCCAAGAATATCCCTTCTTTTCTATATTTTCCCACATGGGAGAAACCACATAAAGACGCCTTTTCTATTCCCCTGGCATTTTCCCCAAGAATATTCCTTCTTTTCTGTATTTTCCCACAAGCCACAAACCACATAAAGACGCCTTTTCTACGCCCCTGGCATTTTCCCCAAGAATATTCCTTCTTTTCTGTGTTTTCCCACATGGCACAAACCACATAAAGACGCCTTTTCTACGCCCCTGGCATTTTCCCCAGGAATATTCCTTCTTTTCTGTATTTTCCCACAAGGCACAAACCACATAAAGACGCCTTTTCTGTGCCCCTGGCATTTTCCCCAAGAATATTCCTTTTTTTCTGTATTTTCCCACAAGGCACAAACCATATAAAGACGCCTTCTCTACGCCCCTGGCATTTTCCCCAAGAATATTCCTTCTTTTCTGTATTTTCCCACAAGGCACAAACCACATAAAGACGCCTTTTCTACGCCCCTGGCATTTTCCCCAAGAATATTCCTTCTTTTCTGTGTTTTCCCACATGGCACAAACCACATAAAGACGCCTTTTCTACGCTCCTGGCATTTTCCCCAAGAATATTCCTTCTTTTCTGTATTTTCCCACAAGGCACAAACCACATAAAGACGCCTTTTCTACGCCCCTGCCATTTTCCCCAAGAATATTCCTTCTTTTCTGTATTTTCCCACATGGCAGAAACCACATAAAGACGCCTTTTCTATTCCCCTGCCATTTTCCCCAAGAATATTCCTTCTTTTCTGTATTTTCCCACATGGCACAAACCATATAAAGACGCCTTTTCTACGCCCCTGGCATTTTCCCCAAGAATATTCCTTCTTTTCTGTATTTTCCCACAACGCACAAACCACATAAAGACGCCTTTTCTATGCCCCTGGCATTTTCCCCAAGAATATTCCTTCTTTACTGTATTTTCCCACAAGGCACAAACCACATAAAGATGCCTTTTCTACGCCCCTGGCATTTTCCCTAAGAATATTCCTTCTTTTCTGTGTTTTCCCACATGGCACAAACCACATAAAGACACCTTTTCTACGCCCCTGGCATTTTCCCCAAGAATATTCCTTCTTTTCTGTATTTTCCCACAAGGCACAAACCACATAAAGACGCCTTTTCTACGCCCCTGGCATTTTCCCCAAGAATACTCCTTCTTTTCTGTTTTTTCCCAAAAGGCACAAACCACATAAAGACGCCTTTTCTACGCCCCTGGCATTTTCCCCAAGAATATTCCTTCTTTTCTGTATTTTCCCACAAGGCACAAACCACATAAAGACGCCTTTTCTATGCCCCTGGCATTTTCCCCAAGAATATTCCTTCTTTTCTGTATTTTCCCACAAGGCACAAACCACATAAAGACGCCTTTTCTACGCCCCTGGCATTTTCCCCAAGAATATTCCTTCTTTTCTGTATTTTCCCACAAGGCACAAACCACATAAAGACGCCTTTTCTACGCCCCTGGCATTTTCCCCAAGAATATTCCTTCTTTTCTGTATTTTCCCACAAGGCACAAACCACATAAAGACGCCTTTTCTACGCCCCTGCCATTTTCCCCAAGAATATTCCTTCTTTTCTGTATTTTCCCACATGGCACAAACCACATAAACACGCCTTTTCTATGCCCCTGGCATTTTCCCCAAGAATATCCCTTCTTTTCTGTATTTTCCCACAAGGCACAAACCATATAAAGACGCCTTTTCTACGCCCCTAGCATTTTCCCCAAGAATATTCCTTATTTTCTGTATTTTCTCACAAGGCACAAACCACATAAAGATGCCTTTTCTATGCCCCTGGCATTTTCCCCAAGAATATCCCTTCTTTTCTATATTTTCCCACATGGGAGAAACCACATAAAGACGCCTTTTCTATTCCCCTGGCATTTTCCCCAAGAATATTCCTTCTTTTCTGTATTTTCCCACAAGGCACAAACCACATAAAGACGCCTTTTCTTCGCCCCTGACATTTTCCCCAAGAATATTCCTTCTTTTCTGTGTTTTCCCACATGGCACAAACCACATAAAGACGCCTTTTCTACGCCCCTGGCATTTTCCCCAGGAATATTCCTTCTTTTCTGTATTTTCCCACAAGGCACAAACCACATAAAGACGCCTTTTCTACCCCCCTGGCATTTTCCCCAAGAATATCCCTTCTTTTCTGTATTTTCCCACATGGCAGAAACCACATAAAGAAGCCTTTTTTATTCCCCTGCCATTTCCCCCAAGAATATTCCTTCTTTTCTGTGTTTTCCCACATGGCACAAACCACATAAAGACGCCTTTTCTACGCCCCTGTCATTTTCCCCAAGAATATTCCTTCTTTTCTGTATTTTCCCACAAGGCACAAACCACATAAAGACGCCTTTTCTACGCCCCTGGCATTTTCCCCAAGAATATTCCTTCTTTTCTGTGTTTTCCCACATGGCACAAACAACATAAAGACGCCTTTTCTACGCCCCTGGCATTTTCCCCAAGAATATTCCTTCTTTTCTGTATTTTCCCACAAGGCACAAACCACATAAAGACGCCTTTTCTATGCCCCTGCCATTTTCCCCAAGAATATTCCTTCTTTTCTGTATTTTCCCAAAAGGCAGAAACCACATAAAGATGCCTTTTCTATTCCCCTGCCATTTTCCCCAAGAATATTCCTTCTTTTCTGTATTTTCCCACATTGCACAAACCATATAAAGACGCCTTTTCTGCGCCCCTGGCATTTTCCCCAAGAATATTCCTTCTTTTCTGTATTTTCCCACAAGGCACAAACCACATAAAGACACCTTTTCTACGCCCCTGGCATTTTCCCCAAGAATATTCCTTCTTTTCTGTATTTTCCCACAAGGCACAAACCACATAAAGATGCCTTTTCTACGCCCCTGGCATTTTCCCCAAGAATATTCCTTCTTTTCTGTGTTTTCCCACATGGCACAAACCACATAAAGACGCCTTTTCTACGCCCCTGGCATTTTCCCCAAGAATATTCCTTCTTTTCTGTATTTTCCCACAAGACACAAACCACATAAAGACGCCTTTTCTACGCCCCTGGCATTTTCCCCAAGAATATTCCTTCTTTTCTGTATTTTCCCACAAGGCACAAACCACATAAAGACGCCTTTTCTATGCCCCTGGCATTTTCCCCAAGAATATTCCTTCTTTTCTGTATTTTCCCACAAGGCACAAACCACATAAAGACGCCTTTTCTACGCCCCTGGCATTTTCCCCAAGAATATTCCTTCTTTTCTGTATTTTCCCACAAGGCACAAACCACATAAAGACGCCTTTTCTACGCCCCTGGCATTTTCCCCAAGAATATTCCTTCTTTTCTGTATTTTCCCACAAGGCACAAACCACATAAAGACGCCTTTTCTACGCCCCTGCCATTTTCCCCAAGAATATTCCTTCTTTTCTGTATTTTCCCACATTGCACAAACCATATAAAGACGCCTTTTCTGCGCCCCTGGCATTTTCCCCAAGAATATTCCTTCTTTTCTGTATTTTCCCACAAGGCACAAACCACATAAAGACACCTTTTCTACGCCCCTGGCATTTTCCCCAAGAATATTCCTTCTTTTCTGTATTTTCCCACAAGGCACAAACCACATAAAGATGCCTTTTCTACGCCCCTGGCATTTTCCCCAAGAATATTCCTTCTTTTCTGTGTTTTCCCACATGGCACAAACCACATAAAGACGCCTTTTCTACGCCCCTGGCATTTTCCCCAAGAATATTCCTTCTTTTCTGTTTTTTCCCAAAAGGCACAAACCACATAAAGACGCCTTTTCTACGCCCCTGGCATTTTCCCCAAGAATATTCCTTCTTTTCTGTATTTTCCCACAAGGCACAAACCACATAAAGACGCCTTTTCTATGCCCCTGGCATTTTCCCCAAGAATATTCCTTCTTTTCTGTATTTTCCCACAAGGCACAAACCACATAAAGACGCCTTTTCTATGCCCCTGGCATTTTCCCCAAGAATATTCCTTCTTTTCTGTATTTTCCCACAAGGCACAAACCACATAAAGACGCCTTTTCTACGCCCCTGGCATTTTCCCCAAGAATATTCCTTCTTTTCTGTATTTTCCCACAAGGCACAAACCACATAAAGACGCCTTTTCTACGCCCCTGCCATTTTCCCCAAGAATATTTCTTCTTTTCTGTATTTTCCCACATGGCACAAACCACATAAACATGCCTTTTCTATGCCCCTGGCATTTTCCCCAAGAATATCCCTTCTTTTCTGTATTTTCCCACAAGGCACAAACCATATAAAGACGCCTTTTCTACGCCCCTAGCATTTTCCCCAAGAATATTCCTTCTTTTCTGTATTTTCTCACAAGGCACAAACCACATAAAGATGCCTTTTCTATGCCCCTGGCATTTTCCCCAAGAATATCCCTTCTTTTCTATATATTCCCACATGGGAGAAACCACATAAAGACGCCTTTTCTATTCTCCTGGCATTTTCCCCAAGAATATTCCTTCTTTTCTGTATTTTCCCACAAGGCACAAACCACATAAAGACGCCTTTTCTACGCCCCTGACATTTTCCCCAAGAATATTCCTTCTTTTCTGTGTTTTCCCACATGGCACAAACCACATAAAGACGCCTTTTCTACGCCCCTGGCATTTTCCCCAGGAATATTCCTTCTTTTCTGTATTTTCCCACAAGGCACAAACCACATAAAGACGCCTTTTCTACCCCCCTGGCATTTTCCCCAAGAATATCCCTTCTTTTCTGTATTTTCCCACATGGCAGAAACCACATAAAGAAGCCTTTTTTATTCCCCTGCCATTTCCCCCAAGAATATTCCTTCTTTTCTGTGTTTTCCCACATGGCACAAACCACATAAAGACGCCTTTTCTACGCCCCTGTCATTTTCCCCAAGAATATTCCTTCTTTTCTGTATTTTCCCACAAGGCACAAACCACATAAAGACGCCTTTTCTACGCCCCTGGCATTTTCCCCAAGAATATTCCTTCTTTTCTGTGTTTTCCCACATGGCACAAACAACATAAAGACGCCTTTTCTACGCCCCTGGCATTTTCCCCAAGAATATTCCTTCTTTTCTGTATTTTCCCACAAGGCACAAACCACATAAAGACGCCTTTTCTATGCCCCTGCCATTTTCCCCAAGAATATTCCTTCTTTTCTGTATTTTCCCAAATGGCAGAAACCACATAAAGATGCCTTTTCTATTCCCCTGCCATTTTCCCCAAGAATATTCCTTCTTTTCTGTATTTTCCCACATTGCACAAACCATATAAAGACGCCTTTTCTGCACCCCTGGCATTTTCCCCAAGAATATTCCTTCTTTTCTGTATTTTCCCACAAGGCACAAACCACATAAAGACACCTTTTCTACGCCCCTGGCATTTTCCCCAAGAATATTCCTTCTTTTCTGTATTTTCCCACAAGGCACAAACCACATAAAGATGCCTTTTCTACGCCCCTGGCATTTTCTCCAAGAATATTCCTTCTTTTCTGTGTTTTCCCACATGGCACAAACCACATAAAGACGCCTTTTCTACGCCCCTGGCATTTTCCCCAAGAATATTCCTTCTTTTCTGTATTTTCCCACAAGACACAAACCACATAAAGACGCCTTTTCTACGCCCCTGGCATTTTCCCCAAGAATATTCCTTCTTTTCTGTATTATGCCACAAGGCACAAACCACATAAAGACGCCTTTTCTACGCCCCTGGCATTTTCCCCAAGAATATTCCTTCTTTTCTGTGTTTTCCCACATGGCACAAACCACATAAAGACGCCTTTTCTACGCCCCTGGCATTTTCCCCAAGAATATTCCTTCTTTTCTGTATTTTCCCACATGGCACAAACCACATAAAGACGCCTTTTCTACGCCCCTGGCATTTTCCCCAAGAATATTCCTTATTTTCTCTATTTTCCCACAAGGCACAAACCACATAAAGACGCCTTTTCTACGCCCCTGGCATTTCCCCCCAAGAATATTCCTTCTTTTCTGTATTTTCCCACAAGGCACAAACCACATAAAGACGCCTTTTCTATGCCCCTGGCATTTTCCCCAAGAATATTCCTTCTTTTCTGTATTTTCCCACAAGGCACAAACCACATAAAGACGCCTTTTCTACGCCCCTGGAATTTTCCCCAAGAATATTCCTTTTTTTCTGTATTTTCCCACAAGGCACAAACCACATAAAGACGCCTTTTCTACGCCCCTGGCATTTTCCCCAAGAATATCCCTTCTTTTCTGTATTTTCCCACATGGCAGAAACCACAAGAAGACGCCTTTTCTACGCCCCTGGCATTTTCCCCAAGAATATTCCTTCTTTTCTGTATTTTCCCACAAGGCACAAACCACATAAAGACGCCTTTTCTACGCCCCTGGCATTTTCCCCAAGAATATTCCTTCTTTTCTGTATTTTCCCACAAGGCACAAACCACATAAAGACGCCTTTTCTACGCCCCTGGCATTTTCCCCAAGAATATTCCTGCTTTTCTGTATTTTCCCACAAGGCACAAACCACATAAAGACGCCTTTTCTACGCCCCTGCCATTTTCCCCAAGAATATTCCTTCTTTTCTGTATTTTCCCACATGGCACAAACCACATAAACATGCCTTTTCTACGCCCCTGGCATTTTCCCCAAGAATATCCCTTCTTTTCTGTATTTTCCCACAAGGCACAAACCATATAAAGACGCCTTTTCTACGCCCCTGGCATTTTCCCCAAGAATATTCCTTCTTTTCTGTATTTTCCCACAAGGCACAAACCACATAAAGACGCCTTTTCTACGCCCCTGGCATTTTCCCCAAGAATATTCCTTCTTTTCTGTGTTTTCCTACATGGCACAAACCACATAAAGACGCCTTTTCTACGCCCCTGGCATTTTCCCCAAGAATATTCCTTCTTTTCTGTATTTTCCCACAAGGCACAAACCACATAAAGACGCCTTTTCTACGCCCCTGGCATTTTCCCCAAGAATATTCCTTCTTTTCTGTATTTTCCCACAAGGCACAAACCACATAAAGACGCCTTTTCTACGCCCCTGGCATTTTCCCCAAGAATATTCCTTCTTTTCTGTGTTTTCCCACATGGCACAAACCACATAAAGACGCCTTTTCTATGCCCCTGGCATTTTCCCCAAGAATATTCCTTCTTTTCTGTATTTTCCCACAAGGCACAAACCACATAAAGACGCCTTTTCTATGCCCCTGGCATTTTCCCCAAGAATATTCCTTATTTTCTGTATTTTCCCACAAGGCACAAACCACATAAAGACGCCTTTTCTACGCCCCTGGCATTTTCCCCAAGAATATTCCTTCTTTTCTGTATTTTCCCACAAGGCACAAACCACATAAAGACGCCTTTTCTACGCCCCTGGCATTTTCCCCAAGAATATTCCTTCTTTTCTGTATTTTCCCACAAGGCACAAACCACATAAAGACGCCTTTTCTACGCCCCTGGAATTTTCCCCAAGAATATTCCTTCTTTTCTGTATTTTCCCACAAGGCACAAACCACATAAAGACGCCTTTTCTACGCCCCTGGCATTTTCCCCAAGAATATCCCTTCTTTTCTGTATTTTCCCACATGGCAGAAACCACATAAAGACGCCTTTTCTACGCCCCTGGCATTTTCCCCAAGAATATTCCTTCTTTTCTGTGTTTTCCCACATGGCACAAACCACATAAAGACGCCTTTTCTACGCCCCTGGCATTTTCCCCAAGAATATTCCTTCTTTTCTGTATTTTCCCACATGGCACAAACCACATAAAGACGCCTTTTCTACGCCCCTGGCATTTTCCCCAAGAATATCCCTTCTTTTCTGTATTTTCCCACAAGGCACAAACCATATAAAGACGCCTTTTCTACGCCCCTAGCATTTTCCCCAAGAATATTCCTTCTTTTCTGTATTTTCCCACAAGGCACAAACCACATAAAGACGCCTTTTCTATGCCTTTGGCATTTTCCCCAAGAATATCCCTTCTTTTCTGTATTTTCCCACATGGCAGAAACCACATAAAGACGCCTTTTCTATTCCCCTGGCATTTTCCCCAAGAATATTCCTTCTTTTCTGTATTTTCCCACAAGGCACAAACCACATAAAGACGCCTTTTCTACGCCCCTGGCATTTTCCCCAAGAATATTCCTTCTTTTCTGTGTTTTCCTACATGGCACAAACCACATAAAGACGCCTTTTCTACGCCCCTGGCATTTTCCCCAAGAATATTCCTTCTTTTCTGTATTTTCCCACAAGGCACAAACCACATAAAGACGCCTTTTCTACGCCCCTGGCATTTTCCCCAAGAATATTCCTTCTTTTCTGTATTTTCCCACAAGGCACAAACCACATAAAGACGCCTTTTCTACGCCCCTGGCATTTTCCCCAAGAATATTCCTTCTTTTCTGTGTTTTCCCACATGGCACAAACCACATAAAGACGCCTTTTCTACGCCCCTGGCATTTTCCCCAAGAATATTCCTTCTTTTCTGTATTTTCCCACAAGGCACAAACCACATAAAGACGCCTTTTCTACGCCCCTGGCATTTTCCCCAAGAATATTCCTTATTTTCTGTATTTTCCCACAAGGCACAAACCACATAAAGACGCCTTTTCTACGCCCCTGGCATTTTCCCCAAGAATATTCCTTCTTTTCTGTATTTTCCCACAAGGCACAAACCACATAAAGACGCCTTTTCTACGCCCCTGGCATTTTCCCCAAGAATATTCCTTCTTTTCTGTATTTTCCCACAAGGCACAAACCACATAAAGACGCCTTTTCTACGCCCCTGGAATTTTCCCCAAGAATATTCCTTCTTTTCTGTATTTTCCCACAAGGCACAAACCACATAAAGACGCCTTTTCTACGCCCCTGGCATTTTCCCCAAGAATATCCCTTCTTTTCTGTATTTTCCCACATGGCAGAAACCACATAAAGATGCCTTTTCTACGCCCCTGGCATTTTCCCCAAGAATATTCCTTCTTTTCTGTGTTTTCCCACATGGCACAAACCACATAAAGATGCCTTTTCTACACCCCTGGCATTTTCCCCAAGAATATTCCTTCTTTTCTGTGTTTTCCCACATGGCACAAACCACATAAAGACGCCTTTTCTACGCCCCTGGCATTTTCCCCAAGAATATTCCTTCTTTTCTGTGTTTTCCCACATGGCACAAACCACATAAAGACGCCTTTTCTCCGCCCCTGGCATTTCCCCCAAGAATATTCCTTCTTTTCTGTATTTTCCCACAAGGCACAAACCACATAAAGACGCCTTTTCTCCGCCCCTGGCATTTTCCCCAAGAATATTCCTTCTTTTCTGTGTTTTCCCACATGGCACAAACCACATAAAGACGCCTTTTCTACGCCCCTGGAATTTTCCCCAAGAATATTCCTTCTTTTCTGTATTTTCCCACAAGGCACAAACCACATAAAGACGCCTTTTCTACGCCCCTGGCATTTTCCTCAAGAATATCCCTTCTTTTCTGTATTTTCCCACAAGGCACAAACCACATAAAGACGCCTTTTCTCCGCCCCTGGCATTTTCCCCAAGAATATTCCTTCTTTTCTGTGTTTTCCCACATGGCACAAACCACATAAAGACGCCTTTTCTATGCCCCTGGAATTTTCCCCAAGAATATTCCTTCTTTTCTGTATTTTCCCACAAGGCACAAACCACATAAAGACGCCTTTTCTACGCCCCTGGAATTTTCCCCAAGAATATTCCTTCTTTTCTGTATTTTCCCACAAGGCACAAACCACATAAAGACGCCTTTTCTACGCCCCTGGCATTTTCCCCAAGAATATCCCTTCTTTTCTGTATTTTCCCACATGGCAGAAACCACATAAAGACGCCTTTTCTACGCCCCTGGCATTTTCCCCAAGAATATTCCTTCTTTTATGTGTTTTCCCACATGGCACAAACCACAGAAAGACGCCTTTTCTACGCCCCTGGCATTTTCCCCAAGAATATTCCTTCTTTTCTGTGTTTTCCCACATGGCACAAACCACATAAAGACGCCTTTTCTACGCCCCTGGCATTTTCCCCAAGAATATTCCTTCTTTTCTGTGTTTTCCCACATGGCACAAACCACATAAAGACGCCTTTTCTACGCCCCTGGCATTTTCCCCAAGAATATTCCTTCTTTTCTGTATTTTCCCACAAGGCAGAAACCACATAAAGACGCCTTTTCTCCGCCCCTGGCATATTCCCCAAGAATATTCCTTCTTTTCTGTATTTTCCCACAAGGCACAAACCACATAAAGACGCCTTTTCTACGCCCCTGGCATTTTCCCCAAGAATATTCCTTCTTTTCTGTATTTTCCCACAAGGCACAAACCACATAAAGACGCCTTTTCTACGCCCCTGCCATTTTCCCCAAGAATATTCCTTCTTTTCTGTATTTTCCCACATGGCACAAACCACATAAACACGCCTTTTCTACGCCCCTGGCATTTTCCCCAAGAATATCCCTTCTTTTCTGTATTTTCCCACAAGGCAAAAACCATATAAAGACGCCTTTTCTACGCCCCTAGCATTTTCCCCAAGAATATTCCTTCTTTTCTGTATTTTCCCACAAGGCACAAACCACATAAAGACGCCTTTTCTACGCCCCTGGAATTTTCCCCAAGAATATTCCTTCTTTTCTGTATTTTCCCACAAGGCACAAACCACATAAAGACGCCTTTTCTACGCCCCTGGCATTTTCCCCAAGAATATCCCTTCTTTTCTGTATTTTCCCACATGGCAGAAACCACATAAAGACGCCTTTTCTACGCCCCTGGCATTTTCCCCAAGAATATTCCTTCTTTTCTGTATTTTCCCACAAGGCACAAACCATATAAAGACGCCTTTTCTACGCCCCTGCCATTTTCCCCAAGAATATTCCTTCTTTTCTGTATTTTCCCACAAGGCACAAACCACATAAAGACGCCTTTTCTACGCCCCTGGAATTTTCCCCAAGAATATTCCTTCTTTTCTGTATTTTCCCACAAGGCACAAACCACATAAAGACGCCTTTTCTACGCCCCTGGCATTTTCCCCAAGAATATCCCTTCTTTTCTGTATTTTCCCACATGGCAGAAACCACATAAAGACGCCTTTTCTACGCCCCTGGCATTTTCCCCAAGAATATTCCTTCTTTTCTGTGTTTTCCCACATGGCACAAACCACATAAAGACGCCTTTTCTACGCCCCTGGCATTTTCCCCAAGAATATTCCTTCTTTTCTGTGTTTTCCCACATGGCACAAACCACATAAAGACGCCTTTTCTACGCCCCTGGAATTTTCCCCAAGAATATTCCTTCTTTTCTGTGTTTTCCCACATGGCACAAACCACATAAAGACGACTTTTCTACGCCCCTGGCATTTTCCCCAAGAATATTCCTTCTTTTCTGTATTTTCCCACAAGGCAGAAACCACATAAAGACGCCTTTTCTCCGCCCCTGGCATTTTCCCCAAGAATATTCCTTCTTTTCTGTATTTTCCCACAAGGCACAAACCACATAAAGACGCCTTTTCTACGCCCCTGGCATTTTCCCCAAGAATATTCCTTCTTTTCTGTATTTTCCCACAAGGCACAAACCACATAAAGACGCCTTTTCTACGCCCCTGCCATTTTCCCCAAGAATATTCCTTCTTTTCTGTATTTTCCCACATGGCACAAACCACATAAACACGCCTTTTCTACGCCCCTGGCATTTTCCCCAAGAATATCCCTTCTTTTCTGTATTTTCCCACAAGGCACAAACCATATAAAGACGCCTTTTCTACGCCCCTAGCATTTTCCCCAAGAATATTCCTTCTTTTCTGTATTTTCCCACAAGGCACAAACCACATAAAGACGCCTTTTCTATGCCTTTGGCATTTTCCCCAAGAATATCCCTTCTTTTCTGTATTTTCCCACATGGCAGAAACCACATAAAGACGCCTTTTCTATTCCCCTGGCATTTTCCCCAAGAATATTCCTTCTTTTCTGTATTTTCCCACAAGGCACAAACCACATAAAGACGCCTTTTCTACGCCCCTGGCATTTTCCCCAAGAATATTCCTTCTTTTCTGTGTTTTCCTACATGGCACAAACCACATAAAGACGCCTTTTCTACGCCCCTGGCATTTTCCCCAAGAATATTCCTTCTTTTCTGTATTTTCCCACAAGGCACAAACCACATAAAGATGCCTTTTCTACACCCCTGGCATTTTCCCCAAGAATATTCCTTCTTTTCTGTATTTTCCCACAAGGCACAAACCACATAAAGACGCCTTTTCTACGCCCCTGGCATTTTCCCCAAGAATATTCCTTCTTTTCTGTATTTTCCCACAAGGCACAAACCACATAAAGACGCCTTTTCTACGCCCCTGCCATTTTCCCCAAGAATATTCCTTCTTTTCTGTATTTTCCCACATGGCACAAACCACATAAACACGCCTTTTCTACGCCCCTGGCATTTTCCCCAAGAATATCCCTTCTTTTCTGTATTTTCCCACAAGGCAAAAACCATATAAAGACGCCTTTTCTACGCCCCTAGCATTTTCCCCAAGAATATTCCTTCTTTTCTGTATTTTCCCACAAGGCACAAACCACATAAAGACGCCTTTTCTACGCCCCTGGAATTTTCCCCAAGAATATTCCTTCTTTTCTGTATTTTCCCACAAGGCACAAACCACATAAAGACGCCTTTTCTACGCCCCTGGCATTTTCCCCAAGAATATCCCTTCTTTTCTGTATTTTCCCACATGGCAGAAACCACATAAAGACGCCTTTTCTACGCCCCTGGCATTTTCCCCAAGAATATTCCTTCTTTTCTGTATTTTCCCACAAGGCACAAACCATATAAAGACGCCTTTTCTACGCCCCTGCCATTTTCCCCAAGAATATTCCTTCTTTTCTGTATTTTCCCACAAGGCACAAACCACATAAAGACGCCTTTTCTACGCCCCTGGAATTTTCCCCAAGAATATTCCTTCTTTTCTGTATTTTCCCACAAGGCACAAACCACATAAAGACGCCTTTTCTACGCCCCTGGCATTTTCCCCAAGAATATCCCTTCTTTTCTGTATTTTCCCACATGGCAGAAACCACATAAAGACGCCTTTTCTACGCCCCTGGCATTTTCCCCAAGAATATTCCTTCTTTTCTGTGTTTTCCCACATGGCACAAACCACATAAAGACGCCTTTTCTACGCCCCTGGCATTTTCCCCAAGAATATTCCTTCTTTTCTGTGTTTTCCCACATGGCACAAACCACATAAAGACGCCTTTTCTACGCCCCTGGAATTTTCCCCAAGAATATTCCTTCTTTTCTGTGTTTTCCCACATGGCACAAACCACATAAAGACGACTTTTCTACGCCCCTGGCATTTTCCCCAAGAATATTCCTTCTTTTCTGTATTTTCCCACAAGGCCGAAACCACATAAAGACGCCTTTTCTCCGCCCCTGGCATTTTCCCCAAGAATATTCCTTGTTTTCTGTATTTTCCCACAAGGCACAAACCACATAAAGACGCCTTTTCTACGCCCCTGGCATTTTCCCCAAGAATATTCCTTCTTTTCTGTATTTTCCCACAAGGCACAAACCACATAAAGACGCCTTTTCTACGCCCCTGCCATTTTCCCCAAGAATATTCCTTCTTTTCTGTATTTTCCCACATGGCACAAACCACATAAACACGCCTTTTCTACGCCCCTGGCATTTTCCCCAAGAATATCCCTTCTTTTCTGTATTTTCCCACAAGGCACAAACCATATAAAGACGCCTTTTCTACGCCCCTAGCATTTTCCCCAAGAATATTCCTTCTTTTCTGTATTTTCCCACAAGGCACAAACCACATAAAGACGCCTTTTCTATGCCTTTGGCATTTTCCCCAAGAATATCCCTTCTTTTCTGTATTTTCCCACATGGCAGAAACCACATAAAGACGCCTTTTCTATTCCCCTGGCATTTTCCCCAAGAATATTCCTTCTTTTCTGTATTTTCCCACAAGGCACAAACCACATAAAGACGCCTTTTCTACGCCCCTGGCATTTTCCCCAAGAATATTCCTTCTTTTCTGTGTTTTCCTACATGGCACAAACCACATAAAGACGCCTTTTCTACGCCCCTGGCATTTTCCCCAAGAATATTCCTTCTTTTCTGTATTTTCCCACAAGGCACAAACCACATAAAGACGCCTTTTCTACACCCCTGGCATTTTCCCCAAGAATATTCCTTCTTTTCTGTATTTTCCCACAAGGCACAAACCACATAAAGACGCCTTTTCTACGCCCCTGGCATTTTCCCCAAGAATATTCCTTCTTTTCTGTGTTTTCCCACATGGCACAAACCACATAAAGACGCCTTTTCTACACCCCTGGCATTTTCCCCAAGAATATTCCTTCTTTTCTGTATTTTCCCACAAGGCACAAACCACATAAAGACGCCTTTTCTACGCCCCTGGCATTTTCCCCAAGAATATTCCTTATTTTCTGTATTTTCCCACAAGGCACAAACCACATAAAGACGCCTTTTCTACGCCCCTGGCATTTTCCCCAAGAATATTCCTTCTTTTCTGTATTTTCCCACAAGGCACAAACCACATAAAGACGCCTTTTCTACGCCCCTGGCATTTTCCCCAAGAATATTCCTTCTTTTCTGTATTTTCCCACAAGGCACAAACCACATAAAGACGCCTTTTCTATGCCCCTGGAATTTTCCCCAAGAATATTCCTTCTTTTCTGTATTTTCCCACAAGGCACAAACCACATAAAGACGCCTTTTCTACACCCCTGGCATTTTCCCCAAGAATATCCCTTCTTTTCTGTATTTTCCCACATGGCAGAAACCACATAAAGACGCCTTTTCTACGCCCCTGGCATTTTCCCCAAGAATATTCCTTCTTTTCTGTGTTTTCCCACATGGCACAAACCACATAAAGACGCCTTTTCTACGCCCCTGGCATTTTCCCCAAGAATATTCCTTCTTTTCTGTGTTTTCCCACATGGCACAAACCACATAAAGACGCCTTTTCTACGCCCCTGGCATTTTCCCCAAGAATATTCCTTCTTTTCTGTGTTTTCCCACATGGCACAAACCACATAAAGACGCCTTTTCTCCGCCCCTGGCATTTCCCCCAAGAATATTCCTTCTTTTCTGTATTTTCCCACAAGGCACAAACCACATAAAGACGCCTTTTCTCCGCCCCTGGCATTTTCCCCAAGAATATTCCTTCTTTTCTGTGTTTTCCCACATGGCACAAACCACATAAAGACGCCTTTTCTACGCCCCTGGAATTTTCCCCAAGAATATTCCTTCTTTTCTGTATTTTCCCACAAGGCACAAACCACATAAAGACGCCTTTTCTACGCCCCTGGCATTTTCACCAAGAATATCCCTTCTTTTCTGTATTTTCCCACAAGGCACAAACCACATAAAGACGCCTTTTCTCCGCCCCTGGCATTTCCCCCAAGAATATTCCTTCTTTTCTGTGTTTTCCCACATGGCACAAACCACATAAAGACGCCTTTTCTACGCCCCTGGAATTTTCCCCAAGAATATTCCTTCTTTTCTGTATTTTCCCACAAGGCACAAACCACATAAAGACGCCTTTTCTACGCCCCTGGAATTTTCCCCAAGAATATTCCTTCTTTTCTGTATTTTCCCACAAGGCACAAACCACATAAAGACGCCTTTTCTACGCCCCTGGCATTTTCCCCAAGAATATCCCTTCTTTTCTGTATTTTCCCACATGGCAGAAACCACATAAAGACGCCTTTTCTACGCCCCTGGCATTTTCCCCAAGAATATTCCTTCTTTTATGTGTTTTCCCACATGGCACAAACCACAGAAGGACGCCTTTTCTACGCCCCTGGCATTTTCCCCAAGAATATTCCTTCTTTTCTGTGTTTTCCCACATGGCACAAACCACATAAAGACGCCTTTTCTACGCCCCTGGCATTTTCCCCAAGAATATTCCTTCTTTTCTGTATTTTCCCACAAGGCACAAACCACATAAAGACGCCTTTTCTACGCCCCTGCCATTTTCCCCAAGAATATTCCTTCTTTTCTGTATTTTCCCACATGGCACAAACCACATAAACACGCCTTTTCTACGCCCCTGGCATTTTCCCCAAGAATATCCCTTCTTTTCTGTATTTTCCCACAAGGCACAAACCATATAAAGACGCCTTTTCTACGCCCCTAGCATTTTCCCCAAGAATATTCCTTCTTTTCTGTATTTTCCCACAAGGCACAAACCACATAAAGACGCCTTTTCTACGCCCCTGGAATTTTCCCCAAGAATATTCCTTCTTTTCTGTATTTTCCCACAAGGCACAAACCACATAAAGACGCCTTTTCTACGCCCCTGGCATTTTCCCCAAGAATATCCCTTCTTTTCTGTATTTTCCCACATGGCAGAAACCACATAAAGACGCCTTTTCTACGCCCCTGGCATTTTCCCCAAGAATATTCCTTCTTTTCTGTATTTTCCCACAAGGCACAAACCACATAAAGACGCCTTTTCTACGCCCCTGCCATTTTCCCCAAGAATATTCCTTCTTTTCTGTATTTTCCCACATGGCACAAACCACATAAACACGCCTTTTCTACGCCCCTGGCATTTTCCCCAAGAATATCCCTTATTTTCTGTATTTTCCCACAAGGCACAAACCATATAAAGACGCCTTTTCTACGCCCCTGGAATTTTCCCCAAGAATATTCCTTCTTTTCTGTATTTTCCCACAAGGCACAAACCACATAAAGACGCCTTTTCTACGCCCCTGGAATTTTCCCCAAGAATATTCCTTCTTTTCTGTATTTTCCCACAAGGCACAAACCACATAAAGACGCCTTTTCTACGCCCCTGGCATTTTCCCCAAGAATATCCCTTCTTTTCTGTATTTTCCCACATGGCAGAAACCACATAAAGACGCCTTTTCTACGCCCCTGGAATTTTCCCCAAGAATATTCCTTCTTTTCTGTGTTTTCCCACATGGCACAAACCACATAAAGACGCCTTTTCTACGCCCCTGGCATTTTCCCCAAGAATATTCCTTCTTTTCTGTGTTTTCCCACATGGCACAAACCACATAAAGACGCCTTTTCTACGCCCCTGGCATTTTCCCCAAGAATATTCCTTCTTTTCTGTGTTTTCCCACATGGCACAAACCACATAAAGACGCCTTTTCTACGCCCCTGGCATTTTCCCCAAGAATATTCCTTCTTTTCTGTATTTTCCCACAAGGCAGAAACCACATAAAGACGCCTTTTCTCTGCCCCTGGCATTTTCCCCAAGAATATTCCTTCTTTTCTGTATTTTCCCACAAGGCACAAACCACATAAAGACGCCTTTTCTACACCCCTGGCATTTTCCCCAGAAATATATTCCTTCTTTTCTGTATTTTCCCACAAGGCACAAACCACATAAAGACGCCTTTTCTACGCCCCTGCCATTTTCCCCAAGAATATTCCTTCTTTTCTGTATTTTCCCACATGGCACAAACCACATAAACACGCCTTTTCTACGCCCCTGGCATTTTCCCCAAGAATATCCCTTCTTTTCTGTATTTTCCCACAAGGCACAAACCATATAAAGACGCCTTTTCTACGCCCCGAGCATTTTCCCCAAGAATATTCCTTCTTTTCTGTATTTTCCCACAAGGCACAAACCACATAAAGACACCTTTTCTATGCCTTTGGCATTTTCCCCAAGAATATCCCTTCTTTTCTGTATTTTCCCACATGGCAGAAACCACATAAAGACGCCTTTTCTATTCCCCTGGCATTTCCCCCAAGAATATTCCTTCTTTTCTGTATTTTCCCACAAGGCACAAACCACATAAAGACGCCTTTTCTATGCCCCTGGCATTTTCCCCAAGAATATTCCTTCTTTTCTGTGTTTTCCTACATGGCACAAACCACATAAAGACGCCTTTTCTACGCCCCTGGCATTTTCCCCAAGAATATTCCTTCTTTTCTGTAATTTCCCACAAGGCACAAACCACATAAAGACGCCTTTTCTACGCCCCTGGCATTTTCCCCAAGAATATTCCTTCTTTTCTGTATTTTCCCACAAGGCACAAACCACATAAAGACGCCTTTTCTACGCCCCTGGCATTTTCCCCAATAATATTCCTTCTTTTCTGTGTTTTCCCACATGGCACAAACCACATAAAGACGCCTTTTCTACGCCCCTGGCATTTTCCCCAAGAATATTCCTTCTTTTCTGTATTTTCCCACAAGGCACAAACCACATAAAGACGCCTTTTCTACGCCCCTGGCATTTTCCCCAAGAATATTCCTTATTTTCTGTATTTTCCCACAAGGCACAAACCACATAAAGACGCCTTTTCTACGCCCCTGGCATTTTCCCCAAGAATATTCCTTCTTTTCTGTATTTTCCCACAAGGCACAAACCACATAAAGACGCCTTTTCTACGCCCCTGGCATTTTCCCCAAGAATATTCCTTCTTTTCTGTATTTTCCCACAAGGCACAAACCACATAAAGACGCCTTTTCTACGCCCCTGGAATTTTCCCCAAGAATATTCCTTCTTTTCTGTATTTTCCCACAAGGCACAAACCACATAAAGACGCCTTTTCTACGCCCCTGGCATTTTCCCCAAGAATATCCCTTCTTTTCTGTATTTTCCCACATGGCAGAAACCACATAAAGACGCCTTTTCTACGCCCCTGGCATTTTCCCCAAGAATATTCCTTCTTTTCTGTGTTTTCCCACATGGCACAAACCACATAAAGACGCCTTTTCTACGCCCCTGGCATTTTCCCCAAGAATATTCCTTCTTTTCTGTGTTTTCCCACATGGCACAAACCACATAAAGACGCCTTTTCTACGCCCCTGGCATTTTCCCCAAGAATATTCCTTCTTTTCTGTGTTTTCCCACATGGCACAAACCACATAAAGACGCCTTTTCTCCGCCCCTGGCATTTCCCCCAAGAATATTCCTTCTTTTCTGTATTTTCCCACAAGGCACAAACCACATAAAGACGCCTTTTCTCCGCCCCTGGCATTTCCCCCAAGAATATTCCTTCTTTTCTGTGTTTTCCCACATGGCACAAACCACATAAAGACGCCTTTTCTACGCCCCTGGAATTTTCCCCAAGAATATTCCTTCTTTTCTGTATTTTCCCACAAGGCACAAACCACATAAAGACGCCTTTTCTACGCCCCTGGCATTTTCCCCAAGAATATCCCTTCTTTTCTGTATTTTCCCACAAGGCACAAACCACATAAAGACGCCTTTTCTCCGCCCCTGGCATTTCCCCCAAGAATATTCCTTCTTTTCTGTGTTTTCCCACATGGCACAAACCACATAAAGACGCCTTTTCTACGCCCCTGGAATTTTCCCCAAGAATATTCCTTCTTTTCTGTATTTTCCCACAAGGCACAAACCACATAAAGACGCCTTTTCTACGCCCCTGGAATTTTCCCCAAGAATATTCCTTCTTTTCTGTATTTTCCCACAAGGCACAAACCACATAAAGACGCCTTTTCTACGCCCCTGGCATTTTCCCCAAGAATATCCCTTCTTTTCTGTATTTTCCCACATGGCAGAAACCACATAAAGACGCCTTTTCTACGCCCCTGGCATTTTCCCCAAGAATATTCCTTCTTTTATGTGTTTTCCCACATGGCACAAACCACAGAAAGACGCCTTTTCTACGCCCCTGGCATTTTCCCCAAGAATATTCCTTCTTTTCTGTGTTTTCCCACATGGCACAAACCACATAAAGACGCCTTTTCTACGCCCCTGGCATTTTCCCCAAGAATATTCCTTCTTTTCTGTGTTTTCCCACATGGCACAAACCACATAAAGACGCCTTTTCTCCGCCCCTGGCATTTCCCCCAAGAATATTCCTTCTTTTCTGTATTTTCCCACAAGGCACAAACCACATAAAGACGCCTTTTCTCCGCCCCTGGCATTTCCCCCAAGAATATTCCTTCTTTTCTGTGTTTTCCCACATGGCACAAACCACATAAAGACGCCTTTTCTACGCCCCTGGAATTTTCCCCAAGAATATTCCTTCTTTTCTGTATTTTCCCACAAGGCACAAACCACATAAAGACGCCTTTTCTACGCCCCTGGCATTTTCCCCAAGAATATCCCTTCTTTTCTGTATTTTCCCACAAGGCACAAACCACATAAAGACGCCTTTTCTCCGCCCCTGGCATTTCCCCCAAGAATATTCCTTCTTTTCTGTGTTTTCCCACATGGCACAAACCACATAAAGACGCCTTTTCTACGCCCCTGGAATTTTCCCCAAGAATATTCCTTCTTTTCTGTATTTTCCCACAAGGCACAAACCACATAAAGACGCCTTTTCTACGCCCCTGGAATTTTCCCCAAGAATATTCCTTCTTTTCTGTATTTTCCCACAAGGCACAAACCACATAAAGACGCCTTTTCTACGCCCCTGGCATTTTCCCCAAGAATATCCCTTCTTTTCTGTATTTTCCCACATGGCAGAAACCACATAAAGACGCCTTTTCTACGCCCCTGGCATTTTCCCCAAGAATATTCCTTCTTTTCTGTGTTTTCCCACATGGCACAAACCACAGAAAGACGCCTTTTCTACGCCCCTGGCATTTTCCCCAAGAATATTCCTTCTTTTCTGTGTTTTCCCACATGGCACAAACCATATAAAGACGCCTTTTCTACGCCCCTGGCATTTTCCCCAAGAATATTCCTTCTTTTCTGTGTTTTCCCACATGGCACAAACCACATAAAGACGCCTTTTCTCCGCCCCTGGCATTTCCCCCAAGAATATTCCTTCTTTTCTGTATTTTCCCACAAGGCACAAACCACATAAAGACGCCTTTTCTCCGCCCCTGGCATTTCCCCCAAGAATATTCCTTCTTTTCTGTGTTTTCCCACATGGCACAAACCACATAAAGACGCCTTTTCTACGCCCCTGGAATTTTCCCCAAGAATATTCCTTCTTTTCTGTATTTTCCCACAAGGCACAAACCACATAAAGACGCCTTTTCTACGCCCCTGGCATTTTCCCCAAGAATATCCCTTCTTTTCTGTATTTTCCCACAAGGCACAAACCACATAAAGACGCCTTTTCTCCGCCCCTGGCATTTCCCCCAAGAATATTCCTTCTTTTCTGTGTTTTCCCACATGGCACAAACCACATAAAGACGCCTTTTCTACGCCCCTGGAATTTTCCCCAAGAATATTCCTTCTTTTCTGTATTTTCCCACAAGGCACAAACCACATAAAGACGCCTTTTCTACGCCCCTGGAATTTTCCCCAAGAATATTCCTTCTTTTCTGTATTTTCCCACAAGGCACAAACCACATAAAGACGCCTTTTCTACGCCCCTGGCATTTTCCCCAAGAATATCCCTTCTTTTCTGTATTTTCCCACATGGCAGAAACCACATAAAGACGCCTTTTCTACGCCCCTGGCATTTTCCCCAAGAATATTCCTTCTTTTATGTGTTTTCCCACATGGCACAAACCACAGAAAGACGCCTTTTCTACGCCCCTGGCATTTTCCCCAAGAATATTCCTTCTTTTCTGTGTTTTCCCACATGGCACAAACCACATAAAGACGCCTTTTCTACGCCCCTGGCATTTTCCCCAAGAATATTCCTTCTTTTCTGTGTTTTCCCACATGGCACAAACCACATAAAGACGCCTTTTCTCCGCCCCTGGCATTTCCCCCAAGAATATTCCTTCTTTTCTGTATTTTCCCACAAGGCACAAACCACATAAAGACGCCTTTTCTCCGCCCCTGGCATTTCCCCCAAGAATATTCCTTCTTTTCTGTGTTTTCCCACATGGCACAAACCACATAAAGACGCCTTTTCTACGCCCCTGGAATTTTCCCCAAGAATATTCCTTCTTTTCTGTATTTTCCCACAAGGCACAAACCACATAAAGACGCCTTTTCTACGCCCCTGGCATTTTCCCCAAGAATATCCCTTCTTTTCTGTATTTTCCCACAAGGCACAAACCACATAAAGACGCCTTTTCTCCGCCCCTGGCATTTCCCCCAAGAATATTCCTTCTTTTCTGTGTTTTCCCACATGGCACAAACCACATAAAGACGCCTTTTCTACGCCCCTGGAATTTTCCCCAAGAATATTCCTTCTTTTCTGTATTTTCCCACAAGGCACAAACCACATAAAGACGCCTTTTCTACGCCCCTGGAATTTTCCCCAAGAATATTCCTTCTTTTCTGTATTTTCCCACAAGGCACAAACCACATAAAGACGCCTTTTCTACGCCCCTGGCATTTTCCCCAAGAATATCCCTTCTTTTCTGTATTTTCCCACATGGCAGAAACCACATAAAGACGCCTTTTCTACGCCCCTGGCATTTTCCCCAAGAATATTCCTTCTTTTATGTGTTTTCCCACATGGCACAAACCACAGAAGGACGCCTTTTCTACGCCCCTGGCATTTTCCCCAAGAATATTCCTTCTTTTCTGTGTTTTCCCACATGGCACAAACCACATAAAGACGCCTTTTCTACGCCCCTGGCATTTTCCCCAAGAATATTCCTTCTTTTCTGTATTTTCCCACAAGGCACAAACCACATAAAGACGCCTTTTCTACGCCCCTGCCATTTTCCCCAAGAATATTCCTTCTTTTCTGTATTTTCCCACATGGCACAAACCACATAAACACGCCTTTTCTACGCCCCTGGCATTTTCCCCAAGAATATCCCTTCTTTTCTGTATTTTCCCACAAGGCACAAACCATATAAAGACGCCTTTTCTACGCCCCTAGCATTTTCCCCAAGAATATTCCTTCTTTTCTGTATTTTCCCACAAGGCACAAACCACATAAAGACGCCTTTTCTACGCCCCTGGAATTTTCCCCAAGAATATTCCTTCTTTTCTGTATTTTCCCACAAGGCACAAACCACATAAAGACGCCTTTTCTACGCCCCTGGCATTTTCCCCAAGAATATCCCTTCTTTTCTGTATTTTCCCACATGGCAGAAACCACATAAAGACGCCTTTTCTACGCCCCTGGCATTTTCCCCAAGAATATTCCTTCTTTTCTGTATTTTCCCACAAGGCACAAACCACATAAAGACGCCTTTTCTACGCCCCTGCCATTTTCCCCAAGAATATTCCTTCTTTTCTGTATTTTCCCACATGGCACAAACCACATAAACACGCCTTTTCTACGCCCCTGGCATTTTCCCCAAGAATATCCCTTATTTTCTGTATTTTCCCACAAGGCACAAACCATATAAAGACGCCTTTTCTACGCCCCTGGAATTTTCCCCAAGAATATTCCTTCTTTTCTGTATTTTCCCACAAGGCACAAACCACATAAAGACGCCTTTTCTACGCGCCTGGAATTTTCCCCAAGAATATTCCTTCTTTTCTGTATTTTCCCACAAGGCACAAACCACATAAAGACGCCTTTTCTACGCCCCTGGCATTTTCCCCAAGAATATCCCTTCTTTTCTGTATTTTCCCACATGGCAGAAACCACATAAAGACGCCTTTTCTACGCCCCTGGAATTTTCCCCAAGAATATTCCTTCTTTTCTGTGTTTTCCCACATGGCACAAACCACATAAAGACGCCTTTTCTACGCCCCTGGCATTTTCCCCAAGAATATTCCTTCTTTTCTGTGTTTTCCCACATGGCACAAACCACATAAAGACGCCTTTTCTACGCCCCTGGCATTTTCCCCAAGAATATTCCTTCTTTTCTGTGTTTTCCCACATGGCACAAACCACATAAAGACGCCTTTTCTACGCCCCTGGCATTTTCCCCAAGAATATTCCTTCTTTTCTGTATTTTCCCACAAGGCAGAAACCACATAAAGACGCCTTTTCTCTGCCCCTGGCATTTTCCCCAAGAATATTCCTTCTTTTCTGTATTTTCCCACAAGGCACAAACCACATAAAGACGCCTTTTCTACACCCCTGGCATTTTCCCCAGAAATATATTCCTTCTTTTCTGTATTTTCCCACAAGGCACAAACCACATAAAGACGCCTTTTCTACGCCCCTGCCATTTTCCCCAAGAATATTCCTTCTTTTCTGTATTTTCCCACATGGCACAAACCACATAAACACGCCTTTTCTACGCCCCTGGCATTTTCCCCAAGAATATCCCTTCTTTTCTGTATTTTCCCACAAGGCACAAACCATATAAAGACGCCTTTTCTACGCCCCGAGCATTTTCCCCAAGAATATTCCTTCTTTTCTGTATTTTCCCACAAGGCACAAACCACATAAAGACACCTTTTCTATGCCTTTGGCATTTTCCCCAAGAATATCCCTTCTTTTCTGTATTTTCCCACATGGCAGAAACCACATAAAGACGCCTTTTCTATTCCCCTGGCATTTTCCCCAAGAATATTCCTTCTTTTCTGTATTTTCCCACAAGGCACAAACCACATAAAGACGCCTTTTCTATGCCCCTGGCATTTTCCCCAAGAATATTCCTTCTTTTCTGTGTTTTCCTACATGGCACAAACCACATAAAGACGCCTTTTCTACGCCCCTGGCATTTTCCCCAAGAATATTCCTTCTTTTCTGTAATTTCCCACAAGGCACAAACCACATAAAGACGCCTTTTCTACGCCCCTGGCATTTTCCCCAAGAATATTCCTTCTTTTCTGTATTTTCCCACAAGGCACAAACCACATAAAGACGCCTTTTCTACGCCCCTGGCATTTTCCCCAAGAATATTCCTTCTTTTCTGTGTTTTCCCACATGGCACAAACCACATAAAGACGCCTTTTCTACGCCCCTGGCATTTTCCCCAAGAATATTCCTTCTTTTCTGTATTTTCCCACAAGGCACAAACCACATAAAGACGCCTTTTCTACGCCCCTGGCATTTTCCCCAAGAATATTCCTTATTTTCTGTATTTTCCCACAAGGCACAAACCACATAAAGACGCCTTTTCTACGCCCCTGGCATTTTCCCCAAGAATATTCCTTCTTTTCTGTATTTTCCCACAAGGCACAAACCACATAAAGACGCCTTTTCTACGCCCCTGGCATTTTCCCCAAGAATATTCCTTCTTTTCTGTATTTTCCCACAAGGCACAAACCACATAAAGACGCCTTTTCTACGCCCCTGGAATTTTCCCCAAGAATATTCCTTCTTTTCTGTATTTTCCCACAAGGCACAAACCACATAAAGACGCCTTTTCTACGCCCCTGGCATTTTCCCCAAGAATATCCCTTCTTTTCTGTATTTTCCCACATGGCAGAAACCACATAAAGACGCCTTTTCTACGCCCCTGGCATTTTCCCCAAGAATATTCCTTCTTTTCTGTGTTTTCCCACATGGCACAAACCACATAAAGACGCCTTTTCTACGCCCCTGGCATTTTCCCCAAGAATATTCCTTCTTTTCTGTGTTTTCCCACATGGCACAAACCACATAAAGACGCCTTTTCTACGCCCCTGGCATTTTCCCCAAGAATATTCCTTCTTTTCTGTGTTTTCCCACATGGCACAAACCACATAAAGACGCCTTTTCTCCGCCCCTGGCATTTCCCCCAAGAATATTCCTTCTTTTCTGTATTTTCCCACAAGGCACAAACCACATAAAGACGCCTTTTCTCCGCCCCTGGCATTTTCCCCAAGAATATTCCTTCTTTTCTGTGTTTTCCCACATGGCACAAACCACATAAAGACGCCTTTTCTACGCCCCTGGAATTTTCCCCAAGAATATTCCTTCTTTTCTGTATTTTCCCACAAGGCACAAACCACATAAAGACGCCTTTTCTACGCCCCTGGCATTTTCCTCAAGAATATCCCTTCTTTTCTGTATTTTCCCACAAGGCACAAACCACATAAAGACGCCTTTTCTCCGCCCCTGGCATTTTCCCCAAGAATATTCCTTCTTTTCTGTGTTTTCCCACATGGCACAAACCACATAAAGACGCCTTTTCTATGCCCCTGGAATTTTCCCCAAGAATATTCCTTCTTTTCTGTATTTTCCCACAAGGCACAAACCACATAAAGACGCCTTTTCTACGCCCCTGGAATTTTCCCCAAGAATATTCCTTCTTTTCTGTATTTTCCCACAAGGCACAAACCACATAAAGACGCCTTTTCTACGCCCCTGGCATTTTCCCCAAGAATATCCCTTCTTTTCTGTATTTTCCCACATGGCAGAAACCACATAAAGACGCCTTTTCTACGCCCCTGGCATTTTCCCCAAGAATATTCCTTCTTTTATGTGTTTTCCCACATGGCACAAACCACAGAAAGACGCCTTTTCTACGCCCCTGGCATTTTCCCCAAGAATATTCCTTCTTTTCTGTGTTTTCCCACATGGCACAAACCACATAAAGACGCCTTTTCTACGCCCCTGGCATTTTCCCCAAGAATATTCCTTCTTTTCTGTGTTTTCCCACATGGCACAAACCACATAAAGACGCCTTTTCTCCGCCCCTGGCATTTCCCCCAAGAATATTCCTTCTTTTCTGTATTTTCCCACAAGGCACAAACCACATAAAGACGCCTTTTCTCCGCCCCTGGCATTTCCCCCAAGAATATTCCTTCTTTTCTGTGTTTTCCCACATGGCACAAACCACATAAAGACGCCTTTTCTACGCCCCTGGAATTTTCCCCAAGAATATTCCTTCTTTTCTGTATTTTCCCACAAGGCACAAACCACATAAAGACGCCTTTTCTACGCCCCTGGCATTTTCCCCAAGAATATCCCTTCTTTTCTGTATTTTCCCACAAGGCACAAACCACATAAAGACGCCTTTTCTCCGCCCCTGGCATTTCCCCCAAGAATATTCCTTCTTTTCTGTGTTTTCCCACATGGCACAAACCACATAAAGACGCCTTTTCTACGCCCCTGGAATTTTCCCCAAGAATATTCCTTCTTTTCTGTATTTTCCCACAAGGCACAAACCACATAAAGACGCCTTTTCTACGCCCCTGGAATTTTCCCCAAGAATATTCCTTCTTTTCTGTATTTTCCCACAAGGCACAAACCACATAAAGACGCCTTTTCTACGCCCCTGGCATTTTCCCCAAGAATATCCCTTCTTTTCTGTATTTTCCCACATGGCAGAAACCACATAAAGACGCCTTTTCTACGCCCCTGGCATTTTCCCCAAGAATATTCCTTCTTTTCTGTGTTTTCCCACATGGCACAAACCACAGAAAGACGCCTTTTCTACGCCCCTGGCATTTTCCCCAAGAATATTCCTTCTTTTCTGTGTTTTCCCACATGGCACAAACCATATAAAGACGCCTTTTCTACGCCCCTGGCATTTTCCCCAAGAATATTCCTTCTTTTCTGTGTTTTCCCACATGGCACAAACCACATAAAGACGCCTTTTCTCCGCCCCTGGCATTTCCCCCAAGAATATTCCTTCTTTTCTGTATTTTCCCACAAGGCACAAACCACATAAAGACGCCTTTTCTCCGCCCCTGGCATTTCCCCCAAGAATATTCCTTCTTTTCTGTGTTTTCCCACATGGCACAAACCACATAAAGACGCCTTTTCTACGCCCCTGGAATTTTCCCCAAGAATATTCCTTCTTTTCTGTATTTTCCCACAAGGCACAAACCACATAAAGACACCTTTTCTACGCCCCTGGCATTTTCCCCAAGAATATCCCTTCTTTTCTGTATTTTCCCACAAGGCACAAACCACATAAAGACGCCTTTTCTCCGCCCCTGGCATTTCCCCCAAGAATATTCCTTCTTTTCTGTGTTTTCCCACATGGCACAAACCACATAAAGACGCCTTTTCTACGCCCCTGGAATTTTCCCCAAGAATATTCCTTCTTTTCTGTATTTTCCCACAAGGCACAAACCACATAAAGACGCCTTTTCTACGCCCCTGGAATTTTCCCCAAGAATATTCCTTCTTTTCTGTATTTTCCCACAAGGCACAAACCACATAAAGACGCCTTTTCTACGCCCCTGGCATTTTCCCCAAGAATATCCCTTCTTTTCTGTATTTTCCCACATGGCAGAAACCACATAAAGACGCCTTTTCTACGCCCCTGGCATTTTCCCCAAGAATATTCCTTCTTTTATGTGTTTTCCCACATGGCACAAACCACAGAAAGACGCCTTTTCTACGCCCCTGGCATTTTCCCCAAGAATATTCCTTCTTTTCTGTGTTTTCCCACATGGCACAAACCACATAAAGACGCCTTTTCTACGCCCCTGGCATTTTCCCCAAGAATATTCCTTCTTTTCTGTGTTTTCCCACATGGCACAAACCACATAAAGACGCCTTTTCTCCGCCCCTGGCATTTCCCCCAAGAATATTCCTTCTTTTCTGTATTTTCCCACAAGGCACAAACCACATAAAGACGCCTTTTCTCCGCCCCTGGCATTTCCCCCAAGAATATTCCTTCTTTTCTGTGTTTTCCCACATGGCACAAACCACATAAAGACGCCTTTTCTACGCCCCTGGAATTTTCCCCAAGAATATTCCTTCTTTTCTGTATTTTCCCACAAGGCACAAACCACATAAAGACGCCTTTTCTACGCCCCTGGCATTTTCCCCAAGAATATCCCTTCTTTTCTGTATTTTCCCACAAGGCACAAACCACATAAAGACGCCTTTTCTCCGCCCCTGGCATTTCCCCCAAGAATATTCCTTCTTTTCTGTGTTTTCCCACATGGCACAAACCACATAAAGACGCCTTTTCTACGCCCCTGGAATTTTCCCCAAGAATATTCCTTCTTTTCTGTATTTTCCCACAAGGCACAAACCACATAAAGACGCCTTTTCTACGCCCCTGGAATTTTCCCCAAGAATATTCCTTCTTTTCTGTATTTTCCCACAAGGCACAAACCACATAAAGACGCCTTTTCTACGCCCCTGGCATTTTCCCCAAGAATATTCCTTCTTTTCTGTATTTTCCCACATGGCAGAAACCACATAAAGACGCCTTTTCTACGCCCCTGGCATTTTCCCCAAGAATATTCCTTCTTTTCTGTGTTTTCCCACATGGCACAAACCACATAAAGACGCCTTTTCTACGCCCCTGGCATTTTCCCCAAGAATATTCCTTCTTTTCTGTATTTTCCCACAAGGCACAAACCACATAAAGACGCCTTTTCTACGCCCCTGGAATTTTCCCCAAGAATATTCCTTCTTTTCTGTATTTTCCCACAAGGCACAAACCACATAAAGACGCCTTTTCTACGCCCCTGGCATTTTCCCCAAGAATATTCCTTCTTTTCTGTATTTTCCCACAAGGCACAAACCACATAAAGACGCCTTTTCTACGCCCCTGGCATTTTCCCCAAGAATATTCCTTCTTTTCTGTATTTTCCCACAAGGCACAAACCACATAAAGACGCCTTTTCTACGCCCCTGGCATTTTCCCCAAGAATATTCCTTCTTTTCTGTATTTTCCCACATGGCAGAAACCACATAAAGACGCCTTTTCTACGCCCCTGGCATTTTCCCCAAGAATATTCCTTCTTTTCTGTGTTTTCCCACATGGCACAAACCACATAAAGACGCCTTTTCTACGCCCCTGGCATTTTCCCCAAGAATATTCCTTCTTTTCTGTATTTTCCCACAAGGCACAAACCACATAAAGATGCCTTTTCTACGCCCCTGGCATTTTCCCCAAGAATATTCCTTCTTTTCTGTATTTTCCCACAAGGCACAAACCACATAAAGACGCCTTTTCTACGCCCCTGGCATTTTCCCCAAGAATATTCCTTCTTTTCTGTATTTTCCCACAAGGCACAAACCACATAAAGATGCCTTTTCTACGCCCCTGGCATTTTCCCCAAGAATATTCCTTCTTTTCTGTATTTTCCCACATGGCAGAAACCACATAAAGACGCCTTTTCTACGCCCCTGGCATTTTCCCCAAGAATATTCCTTATTTTATGTGTTTTCCCACATGGCACAAACCACAGAAAGACGCCTTTTCTCCGCCCCTGCCATTTTCCCCAAGAATAAAGTGAATTCGTGTGCCGGAACACGAATCTTGTGTTCATTATCTTGTCATTATCTTGTTGGAACTTGGAAGATGTAAGTGTGGCCTGGAATTTATGACGTTATGGGCGTCGCTCGTGCACGTTTCTGTGGTTGGATGAAATTTGCGACCACGGCCTCATTGTATGTTGCTCCGCCCACACATTACGTACGTTGCTCCGCCCACACATTACGTACGTTGCTCCGCCCACACATTACGTACGTGATCCCGCACTTCCCTTCCCTCTCACGTCATTTCTCACCATTCATTTCCGAATCGAGACATGCGGCCCCTGGTTGGCGCCGCGCTGCGCTTGTATTTCGCTTTTTGTCCCCAAAAGAAGGTGTCTGGTCGGACATGCGGTTTACTACTTGGAGCTCGTCTCACGGTGCCGCTGGATACAGCCGCTTGGCGCACGTGCAGCGGAATGGTTGGAGCCAGGCATGGCGATCAGAAGGATGCTGCGAAACCCCAGCGGAATGAGTGAGTAGCTCCCACGACCTGGCCGGTTTATTTTCTCCACACGGGTGAGGATAGTTTTCGGATTTTTTTCCCCCTTTTAGTGGCGACGGCAAGGACTGTTAACC
Source organism: Myxine glutinosa (assembly GCF_964187855.1). Taxonomy (NCBI): domain Eukaryota; kingdom Metazoa; phylum Chordata; class Myxini; order Myxiniformes; family Myxinidae; genus Myxine; species Myxine glutinosa. The sequence continues at coordinate 13,148,900 of NC_136266.1, forward strand.
ACTAACTCCCATAACCCGGTAAAATATATTTTGTGTCTCAGGCTGACAGAAAAAAGTTTTGGGCTATTCCCCAGTCCGGCGTCAGAAGGTTGTGGGTCGTGTCCGGCGTCAGAAGGTTGTGGGTCGTGTCCGGCGTTAGAAGGTTGTGGGTCGTGTCCGGCGTTAGAAGGTTGTGGGTCGTGTCCGGCGCCAGAAGGTTGTGGGTCGTGTCCGGCGCCAGAAGGTTGTGGGTCGTGTCCGGCGCCAGAAGGTTGTGGGTCGTGTCCGGCGCCAGAAGGTTGTGGGTCGTGTCCGGCGCCAGAAGGTTGTGGGTCGTGTCCGGCGCCAGAAGGTTGTGGGTCGTGTCCGGCGCCAGAAGGTTGTGGGTCGTGTCCGGCGCCAGAAGGTTGTGGGTCGTGTCCGGCGCCAGAAGGTTGTGGGTCGTGTCCGGCGCCAGAAGGTTGTGGGTCGTGTCCGGCGCCAGAAGGTTGTGGGTCGTGTCCGGCGCCAGAAGGTTGTGGGTCGTGTCCGGCGCCAGAAGGTTGTGGGTCGTGTCCGGCGCCAGAAGGTTGTGGGTCGTGTCCGGCGCCAGAAGGTTGTGGGTCGTGTCCGGCGCCAGAAGGTTGTGGGTCGTGTCCGGCGCCAGAAGGTTGTGGGTCGTGTCCGGCGCCAGAAGGTTGTGGGTCGTGTCCGGCGCCAGAAGGTTGTGGGTCGTGTCCGGCGTCAGAAGGTTGTGGGTCGTGTCAGTCAAGCGTCAAAAGGTTGTTGTGCCCCCCACCCCCCATACCGCCCGCACCTTACGCCTGGTAGGTTTTGGGTTGCGCCAGATGTCCCAGTGGTCGAAGGTTGTGCTTTGTGGCCCCAGGCCCGTTGGTAGAAGGTTGTTGGATGTTGCTCTCCCTCCAGCCTGGTAGATTTTGGGTTGCACCAGATGGCCCAGCGGTAGAAGGTTGTGCTTTGTGGCCCCAGGCCCGGTGGTAGAAGGTTGTTGGATGTTGCTCTCACCCCTGCCCCGGTAGATTTTGGGTTGCATCAGATGGCCCAGTGGTTGAAGGTTGTGCTTTGTGGCCCCAGGCCCGGTGTTAGAAGGTTGTTGGATGTTGCTCTCACCCCTGCCCCGGTAGATTTTGGGTTGCACCAGATGGCCCAGTGGTCGAAGGTTGTGCTTTGTGGCCCCAGGCCCGGTGTTAGAAGGTTGTTGAATGTTGCTCTCCCTCCGGCCAGGTAGGTTTTGGGTTGCACCAGATGGCCCGGTGGTAGAAGGTTGTTGAATGTTGCTCTCCCTCCGGCCTGGTAGGTTTTGGGTTGCGCCAGATGGCCCAGCGGTAGAAGGTTGTTGGATGTTGCTCTCACCCCTGCCCCGGTAGGTTTTGGGTTGCGCCAGATGGCCCAGCGGTAGAAGGTTGTTGGATGTTGCTCTCACCCCTGCCCCGGTAGGTTTTGGGTTGCGCCAGATGGCCCAGCGGTAGAAGGTTGTTGGATGTTGCTCTCACCCCTGTCCCGGTAGGTTTTGGGTTGCGCCAGATGGCCCAGCGGTAGAAGGTTGTTGGATGTTGCTCTCACCCCTGCCCCGGTAGGTTTTGGGTTGCACCAGATGGCCCAGCGGTAGAAGGTTGTTGGATGTTGCTCTCACCCCTGCCCCGGTAGATTTTGGGTTGCACCAGATGGCCCAGTGGTCGAAGGTTGTGCTTTGTGGCCCCAGGCCCGGTGGTAGAAGGTTGTTGAATGTTGCTCTCCCTCCGGCCTGGTAGGTTTTGGGTTGCGCCAGATGGCCCAGCGGTAGAAGGTTGTTGGATGTTGCTCTCACCCCTGCCCCGGTAGGTTTTGGGTTGCGCCAGATGGCCCAGCGGTAGAAGGTTGTTGGATGTTGCTCTCACCCCTGTCCCGGTAGGTTTTGGGTTGCGCCAGATGGCCCAGCGGTAGAAGGTTGTTGGATGTTGCTCTCACCCCTGCCCCGGTAGGTTTTGGGTTGCGCGAGATGGCCCAGCGGTAGAAGGTTGTTGGATGTTGCTCTCACCCCTGCCCCGGTAGGTTTTTGGTTGCGCCAGATGGCCCAACGGTAGAAGGTTGTTGGATGTTGCTCTCACCCCTGCCCCGGTAGGTTTTGGGTTGCACCAGATGGCCCAGCGGTAGAAGGTTGTTGAATGTTGCTCTCCCTCCGGCCTGGTAGGTTTTGGGTTGCACCAGATGGCCCAGCGGTAGAAGGTTGTTGGATGTTGCTGTCACCCCTGCCCCGGTAGGTTTTGGGTTGCACCAGATGGCCCAGCGGTAGAAGGTTGTTGGATGTTGCTCTCACCCCTGCCCCGGTAGGTTTTGGGTTGCACCAGATGGCCCAGCGGTAGAAGGTTGTACGTTGGTGTCCCCAGAACTAGCGACAGAACATTCGAGTTGTGCCCCATGGGCAATCAGTAACAGGTTTTGGTGTGTGCCCTCCGACTCAGCAGCAGAAGGTTGTGGGGTTTTGCCTCAAGTAACCTGAAGGCTTGAGAAGGCCATTCGGCTCATCGAAGTCTGAGCTGTGATTGCGAACATATGGTTGTTTGTTCATTCATGCATTCCATAAATCGGCCTGTGTCTGCTGACTGAACGTGTCTGTGCAGCTGATGCAGTGCCTCCTGTGTATGTCAGCAGGAAATTGTAATTTGTTCAGTGTGTGGACAGTTGCTCACCTTGTCTTCATGAAAGACACCATGGGATCTTGAACTCCCCAAACTAAAGGCAGCAAGTGGAACGCCCGTTAGACCATGGGCCAAGCAGTGGAAATACTTCTAGTTTATCATTTTCGTGACCCACATCTGGTAACCACGTGAATTTTTGTCTGATGGGAGACAAAAAATCATTGAACAAGAATTCACCACTCGGCAAGTCCAAAAGTTGCACACTAATTAGTATTCTTAATTAGTATTAATCATCCAGATGCACAGCACCCTCTTTTGTCAAGAAATTAAAAGTTATGTACAAACCTATGGAAAATAGACAAATTGAAACACAGCAACACTTACATGACAGAGAACGGTAAAAAAAAATCAATGAGCTACACATACACACACACACACACATACGCACACACACACACACATACACACACACACACACATACGCACACACACACACACAAAACCAGATACACACATGCACTCACCAATATATTTCTTTGGAAATGTTTTCAAAGGAATCATTGGCACTTCTAAGAAACTTTTCCTTGCAAAATTAATGTGCCCTATTTTACACACACACACACACGCACACACACATTTACATACACATACATCTTTTATTTTCAAAGTAATTATTGGCACTTCAACGAAATATATCTTTGCAAATGAGCCCAATTCATCCAACCCCACTCTCTCATCTCTCTGTCATATTATGATTAGATTATGTCATATTAGATTATGTTGGCACACTTTAGGGCTGTAGCAAAACAACATTTTTTTTTGAATAAACAGTTTTCAAATTATTCATAGCTATTGGCCTAATGTAACCCAAAAGGTAATAATCAGACTGTTGACTCATGGAAATACAGCCCTATTATAATATTCACAATGTCTGAGTCCAATCTGGGGGCCAAATAACAGGCTTCTCTGCTACCCTCTCATCCAGAACTTACACGTATATCTGTGTCACAACAGAGTAGCTAAATGGAATGAAGCTACAGCAGCAGGTTAACAGTGTGAAGTTGTGAACACTACACATCTTCATCTTCTGTGTCGGAGTCTTCATCTAAAGATTCTCCAGCCACTGGATTTTGGCAATCAGTGCACTTGCACAGACATCTTCCCTTGTTTTTACCAGTTGGCATCTGGCAGTTTGTCTTTTTGCAAGTGCAGTACGTCAGTTCAAGCAAACTGCTTGGAGCAGGGGGTTGTTCATCCCAGACAACATCTAGACCTCCATCTTCCACTTTCCATCCACTAGGGCATGCCCGTACTATATCTATATCTAAAATTATATCCCCCCCTCTATTTACATGAAATGGTTTGGTCCATGAAATGTTTTGGTCCATTCGCAACGCCAAAGCGAACGGCGAACGCTTTACATGAAATGGTTTGGTGCATGAAATGTTTTGGTTCATTCGCAACGCCAAAGCGAACGGCGAACGGCTTGCGAGTACAGTGACAATCCCCCCGGGGTTTTTATTAGTTTTAAAACATAGTTTAACGCCAACATAGCGCCAACATAGTTTGCAAACGTGAAATAAATGAATACGCTCTCAAATGTGCCATCCGAGGCAGAGTGTGTCCGCCACGTTCGGCACACGCGATAGCTCGCTGCTCTCTGATTGGTTGAATCGTTTTTTGGACATAGCTCGGTAAGTAATTGTCCGATTAATATGAAACCTTGAAAAGGCACATCCTCGGGTCCCCAGCAATATACCTGGCAAGTTTAAAGTATATCGGACCCGTGGTTGTCGAGAAACAGCGGTCACAGACAAACAAACGTACAAACAAACACACAGAGATTACTGGAATTATAGATAGATGTCCATGTGGGCTTGGAATGTCTGGGGTCTGCTCCAGACAGAGATGATGTACTGCAGCCTGGTAATTTGCTCTCTTTATGTGCTGTCTCAGTGAGTCCTGTGTTGGTGGAAGACGAGCTTCTGACTTAATCAGCATGAGGAACATGTTGTGCCGTGCTTTATTAACACTGTCACATTCTTGTCCATACAACTGGCAAACAAATCTCTCAAGTCCAGAAAAAACATCCTCGCTCACTGTGAATGATCTCCCTAACTGTTGGAATGTGGCCTTGAACTGTGCACTCTCTGCCATTAACTTGTATGCTTTTGCTTTGGGCTTGCCATGGAAACTGCTAACAGAGTCACATCCAGTGAAACAATGGAATGAAATAAGTGCATTGCAAACATCTTCCCCGAGGTAGGTATTTATGGCAGACAAGCTCAGAGTCCTCCTGTTGTTGCCCCTTCCTGTATGGAATAACAACTCGCTTCCTATCTCTTTTGCTCTCGCTACTCCGATGATAAAGACATCAGTATCCGGGCTCTTCATCACAACTGGATTAGAGGCACTTTCTGATGAAGTACCAGGATAATTTGTGGCTGCATACTGGGCATGAAGCAACAAGCGAGTGTCCGCTTCTTCATGGTTGCATCTCAAGCCTTGCACTTCATTCACAACCAGCACTCCATGGTCATCTTCCAGTTCATGACATTCTTCATCATGAGTCACAAAAATGTGGACCTCCTTGAGGACAGAACTTGGTCTGCTGCTCCAAGTTTTAAAGAAAAATCGTATTAGTTCTGCCTTGTTTTCACTGCCAGCAAGAAACTTTTTCCACTGCTGAGGCACCCGTTGGTCTTCCCCATAGATTTTTGTCATCAGACTTCCACTTGATCCTCTTTGTCCCCTCTCAGCATTTTTGATGCTCATGTTTCTGTACGTGTCTACCACAAAGTGTATAGATTCACTTCTTACGCTCCTTGCAAGATCAACAGGTTGTTTCAAGACATGATCAGCCAGTTGACCAAATGTAGATGGTATACTCGTCTGCTGAAGTTCTTGCATCATGGCCATAGCATCTATAATCCAGATGCTTCCTGAGGGGATCTCCGTGACTGGAGTTGGCTGAACTTGGGATTCAATATAGTGTAGTAAAGATGATTTCGTTGTCTTGTTCAGTGAACCATCTTGGTGTGCTAGAGAAAGTGGGAGAGGGCCCAAGTTGAAGGTAAGCATGTTTTCAATGTCTAGTTTCCTGACATTTGCAATGATAAGAAGTCGCTGGAAAAGATTTCTGTCTGCCTGCAGTGATACTTGTTTACCTTGCGCTTTGGTGTGAACTACCTTGTTCATTGACTTGAAAGTCTTTGTCTTTGATTTCTTTATTGGAGCAAATATATCTTGGGTGCCTTGCAGTCTCTCTTTGCAGTATGTTACAAGTTCTTCATCACCTTTCTCCCATGCCTTGATGTAGCATTCAGCAACATCTTTTGATGCAACCACCCCAGATGCAAGATGCAGTAGGTGATCATGAGACCCATCGAAGGGATTGATTATTGCATCAATCACACTCATCACTCTGCAAATATCTTCTTCATCTCTCTTGATGTGAGACGGCTGCAAGTCTTTCCGACCCTGTGTTATTTCGTCTTTACCTGCCATCTCTCCACACTTCTTTGATATGGCAGCCCGTTCTCGTTGAGAGAGAATCCATCGCGAGACGGCTCCTTTCTGTGTAGTGAAACCAATCATTCCACCTTTGGTCTTTGTGTCCCGATTACAGGTTTGTTCTATTGTTTGGTCGCATGCAGTCTGAGAAAATCCATGGCCATCTTGATGCTGGACAGAGAATCGGCCTTTGACAAACTCTTCATGGACAGCAGGGTGTAAGGCAGGTAGTTCACACATCTCGAGCCAGTACGCTGGTAGGTAACGGGAATAATTGATGTGGTCATAGGCAAAAAGCCAAGGAAGAAATGACCGAATGGATGATAGGTGCAGGTCCCAATTTCCTTCTCTGGTAGCTCTGATGAAGAGCATCAACACCTGCACCATCTCGATGTACGAGGACCACACTACAAAAGTTGGACTCTTTTGGCACTGTTCCCCGATGAAGTTGAGGTAGAGTGTCATGCATTGCCTGTAATCATCTGACTGCACACACTCTAGGAAAGCTGATCCTGGGAAAGATGTGTGCAGTCTCATCAGAACTTCCGACACTTGATCCCTGTCATGATCACCGAGCGAATCCATGAAGCACTGCCAGCGAGTCCGTTCCATCGCTTCTACCAGGCACTTGTGCATACGTAAACTTCTGTTATAGTGGTGGCCATTCATGGCACCATTCAGAGAACCTTGAGCCACAAGCCCAGATTCAATTACTAAGTTCTCTAGGCCAGCATCCCTGAATCTTTTTCCTATGCATGCTAGCATTGCAAGGGAAGAGTGGAAAGCTCCAAGACGAAGAATTAATCTCTTTGAAAATCTTTCATTGCTCCATCTGATCTGTTGCGCCTTGGAGTAGATGGCTTGATCGAAAACTGCCACTATCTCTTGTTGCTTAAGTGTGTCTGCTATTTGAAGACTTGTGTCAAGAATAGTGTACACAGTGTCATATTCCGTGGGACTTGCATCAATAATTGGCAAATAGCCTATTGTCGAGACACTTGGAACTTCATTTTGCAGCAAGGTGTTGCATCCAGTCCACCCAGGAAAGATCTTGTCAGATACTTCGGCCATTTTCATCAGTCTCAATGCCAAATCCAAGTCCCTTGCAGATTGTTGGACTGGACGGTGATTTTCTTCCATCAGAGAAACATCAACTCCATATGGCTCAGGACCAGCACGTTTGTTTCCAAAGTACTTCTTTATGTTGGATTCTGGGGGTTGAATTGATCTCTCTCGAGTTCTTGGTAAAGGTATGGGTTGTGGAGACTGTATATCAGTACACAGTGATGTGGAAGGCCATTGCAGTAGGATACCGTTTGTGTTGTGCGTAGTACCTTTACCAGACAGGGTTTCTTCACCGAAGTCATTATTGTCCCAGACAACAGTGGTAAATGAAGACTGAGTACCTGCAGGAAGAATGTTAACACCCAGGGCAAGCTGCCTCTTTGCAAGAGCCCTGTCATGTTCTAAAGTGACTGAATTGGACACACTGTGGCCTAGTCCATTTAGGATTCCTATCAACTTGGCCGAGCCCGTGATGTGTCTTACGGACATTGCCAAAGACGTGTGCTTCGGAAGAAGCATCCTTCCTTTTGATCTTATGTACATTAGATCCTGCGCCACAGCAAGCAGACGTCGTTGTGATTCATCAGGGACTGAAACCTTTTCAGACTCATTTACATCCTCACTTACCCCAGTGCTCCATGCTAGAAAATTGTACAACTTGGTAGGGATGAGCTCATTTATCTTATCTACTGACATATCATTGGCTAATGGAGGCCATACTGTATTTGCTTGCACATTACTCATGGATGCCTTCAATTCTTGAGCAGCATGGAATAGTTCCCTTAAAGGTTGTGCTATTCTACATGTTTGGTCTGGGAGAATTGATTCACTGCTCTCGCTGTCCTCACTAGTCACATCTTCAACAACATCTTCTACCACCTCCTCAACATCAAGTGTTTCAACAAATACTATGTCACTCTCACTTTGACGTGATGGCTTGCAAAAGCAGAGAACAGGATATGATCTCCTAAGCCTTGTCTTCAGACGACCAGATTTGAATGAAGAGGCATCAATGCTTTCCACATGTTGCACCTCTTTAATGAATAATCTGTTTAACTTAGTAAGTCGCAGAATCTCTTTTCCTTTGATTATCCTCTCCTCAACCACTTTACTACAAAAACTCTGGTATGATTTCTCATACAATTGCTGTGAACTCTCTACTTTTGTCTGAGATTTATGAACTACTTTAGTATACCTTAGGTAACATGACTTGTGGTACTTTGCTTCCATTGCGACAAGGTCTTTATCCCTAATATCTAAGAGCAACCTTTGATCTTGTTTCATCATTGCAGCATTTAATAATTGCCCCCCCACTCATGGTTTCACAATTCATTAATTTCTCAACCTTTCTCTTCCCTGTTCCCGAGTCCTTCACATACTGGTTGGTTCTGCAGATGACACATCGTACTGGCAACACATGCTCACGTCCTGCAACAGATGGTGTCGCTTTATCAATTGAGGAGCGAAGACATCTCTTGGGTGGTTCTTCATCTAGCGAGTCTTCAACTTCTGGAATAACAGCCAGTCTTGATGTGCTCGTTGCAGCCTCTGAAAATTACACAAAATTAAATTCATCATTACGAATATGTACATACAACACAACAACATGCATTTTAAGGCCATGTTCCCTGCTAGAGCGTTCCCTGCTATTACGAATATGTACATACATACCAATATATGATTTGCAAGATGTGATTTTTTTTTTTCCTGTACTAATTTGTGAAATAATCAATTACAATTGATATAACCTATTGAATTATAAATTAGAAATATCTATCAAAAAATTAAGCAAATTTAGGTAAACTAGGGCGTGCCCGTACGTGGGTGCAAAAAAACATGCGTGCAAACAACAACAACAAAAAAAAACTTTGAAACCACGTGGCAGTAACGACCACAGAACCCCCCCCCCCTCTATTTACATGAAATGGTTTGGTCCATTCGCAAAGCCAAAGCGAACGGCTTGCGAGTACGGTAGAACCCCCCCCCCCCCCTCTATTTACATGAAATGGTTTGGTCCATTCGCAAAGCCAAAGCGAACGGCGAACGGCTAAATCGCCATAGCTCGGTAACTACTTCTCCGATTAATATGAAACCTTGAAAAGGCACATCCTCAGGTCCCCAGCAATATACCTGGCAAGTTTCAAGTATATCGGACCCGTGGTTGTCGAGAAACAGCGGTCACAGACAAACACACAGACACACACACAGACACACACACAGACACACACACAGACACACACACAGACACACACACAGAGATTACTGGAATTATAGATAGATGATTTTTGGTTACAAAATTACTAAGCCAAGATAGGTCGATCAATGAAAGGCAATAAACTTGATTTTGGAAATTACAATATCGACTCATAATTACCCTTTTACGTGAGTATAACTATTTTCAATAGGATTTGGTTCTTGGTTTTCCACTTAAAACACAATTGCAAAAATTTTTTTTTTTTTTTGGAGATGAGAAAACAAAAGTAAAGTTGGTATATTTTACCTTTTTGCCTTTTATTCCTCCGAATGGCCCGGTTGATCTCAGTAATATTGCAAAAATGGCGGTAGCATTCAGCATGATATCCTGGAGTGCCTCGTTTTCTCCTGAGGTTAGAAAAAATACAGGTAAATTAATTTTTTAAAATATCTATTACTATGAGCATCGTCCTAAAGGTGAGGAAGTATGTAGAAAATATATAATTTATTCATCTCAAGAACAGTGTAGAGGTGAAATTTCCCGTCTGTCTGATTCCCCGTCTGTCCGAATCACCTGATCACGGAGGTTTTCAAATTTCAACAGTCCGAGCCACGGAAAGCTTTCTAAATTCTAGACTTAAGTTAGAGTCTGAACTTATATCTAGACTACCCTATTACTAGAATTAAAGTTAGATCTAACAAAAAGTTAGTCAAGATCTAGGTACTTACCTCCCACTTCTTTCATCATCATCGTCGACATGCCGCGGCTGTTTTGCCGGTGCCTCTGCCGCTGATACACAGTCCCAGCCATAGCGGTCTGCGTTGTGTGCTACTTTACTTTCGGGCGTGTTTTCGATTTCCTTCCAGAGATTAACACATTCTTTGAATTTTTTGAAGGATTTTTCGGCAAGAGGAATAACCCTGCTGTGCGTTGCAATGACGTGCATACAGCAAAATCCAGATGATGTCCCTTCTGAATCATCGGCAGATGCACCACTGGCATCAGCATCCGAAGACGACATGAGCGTCGCCATGTTTGCTAGAGTCGCTTCATTGAAACGCGTTATCTGATTGGCTGTTGCTTATGGGATAGTCCGATGCGTTTATGAAAGGACAACTATGACTGGATAATTTTAGCGAGGTCCTTGTCGAAATTATTGAGGTTTTTTTCCACTTTTTAAAATAATGGTGGAGTTCTGAGATTGCCGAGTTATATGGTATGCTTTTAAACATGTTTTTGGACAATAATATTTCAACATTGATTAGTTTACTCGATGTGGGTCACGAAAGTTAAGAATTCTGACCGACGGCCCACGGTCTAAGCCCGGTAGATTTTAGGTTGCACCAGATGGCCCAGCGGTAGAAGGTTGTGCTTTGTGGCCCCAGGCCCGGTGTTAGAAGGTTGTTGAATGTTGCTCTCCCTCCGGCCAGGTAGGTTTTGGGTTGCACCAGATGGCCCGGTGGTAGAAGGTTGTTGAATGTTGCTCTCCCTCCGGCCTGGTAGGTTTTGGGTTGCACCAGATGGCCCAGCGGTAGAAGGTTGTTGGATGTTGCTCTCACCCCTGCCCCGGTAGGTTTTGGGTTGCGCCAGATGGCCCAGCGGTAGAAGGTTGTTGGATGTTGCTCTCACCCCTGTCCCGGTAGGTTTTGGGTTGCGCCAGATGGCCCAGCGGTAGAAGGTTGTTGGATGTTGCTCTCACCCCTGCCCCGGTAGGTTTTGGGTTGCACCAGATGGCCCAGCGGTAGAAGGTTGTACGTTGGTGTCCCCAGAACTAGCGACAGAACATTCGAGTTGTGCCCCATGGGCAATCAGTAACAGGTTTTGGGGTGTGCCCTCCGACTCAGCAGCAGAAGGTTGTGGGGTTTTGCCTGAAGTAACCTGAAGGCTTGAGAAGGCCATTCGGCTCATCGAAGTCTGAGCTGTGATTGCGAACATATGGTTGTTTGTTCATTCATGCATTCCATAAATCGGCCTGTGTCTGCTGACTGAACGTGTCTGTGCAGCTGATGCAGTGCCTCCTGTGTATGTCAGCAGGAAATTGTAATTTGTTCAGTGTGTGGACAGTTGCTCACCTTGTCTTCATGAAAGACACCATGGGATCTTGAACTCCCCAAACTAAAGGCAGCAAGTGGAACGCCCGTTTAACGTCCATCCGAGGGACGGACACGAACTATGATGGATCCTGTCAATCACCGGGATGACAGTTTATGGCTGGGTCGGGATTCAAATCCAGGTGCGTGTGCATACCAGTTAGGTGTCCTTCCATTTTGTTGTTGTTGTTGTTGATGTTGTTGTTGTTGTTGTTGTATACAAGATCGAGGCTCGTCTAAGAGCTAACATTAATCACAAAAAAAAAAAACCGACACACAAAACATGATAAAGGGAGCGGGAGACAAGATGGGGAGAGAGAGGGAAGCACACAAGTACAACTGTAGAGAACAGGGACATCGGGAGATCTGTGGGAGGGAAAGGGCTTGGGGGGAGGAGGCATGGGAAGGGGGTGGGAGATGTGTAAAACACATGGACACTGCTAGGACTTCCAGGAAAGAAGTCGGAATTTCAAAAAAGTGTTATTATCGGTAATTACCTCAGGTTGTTTTTCACCTCCGCACCAGCACCACAATGCACAATAAACATTCCATCTTCACCTCCGCAGCAGCACCACAATGCACAATAAACATTCCATCTTCACCTCCGCAACAGCACCACAATGCACAATAAACATTCCATCTTCACCTCCGCACCAGCACCACAATGCACAATAAACATTCCATCTTCACCTCCGCACCAGCACCACAATGCACAATAAACATTCCATCTTCACCTCCGCACCAGCACCACAATGCACAATAAACATTCCATCTTCACCTCCGCACCAGCACCACAATGCACAATAAACATTCCATCTTCACCTCCGCACCAGCACCACAATGCACAATAAACATTTCATCTTCACCTCCGCACCAGCACCACAATGCACAATAAACATTCCATCTTCACCTCCGCACCAGCACCACAATGCACAATAAACATTCCATCTTCACCTCCGCACCAGCACCACAATGCACAATAAACATTCCATCTTCACCTCCGCACCAGCACCACAATGCACAATAAACATTCCATCTTCACCTCCGCACCAGCACCACAATGCACAATAAACATTCCATGTTATCGCAAGATGCATTACAAGCTTCGACCTCGATGCCACATTTGACACAGTTTGCGTTGTTCTCGGCTCTTTATTTATAATGTGAACGTTTATTGGCCGGATTCCCACAGATGTACGTTTACCAAGCCAGGATGCTGGCCATCATTCAGGAATAGCGAATGCTTCCTGTAAACAAACTGTCGGCTTGTACTTCGCATCGAGGAATCCATCAACGTCTGTCGGATTATGCGATTATTGGACTCCTTCATTTATCACCCCTCACGCACGAAGTGAAAAGCGGGGTTAAGTAATCGGTTCACTTGTGTCTGTCTGTTTACAAATGTCGGTTTGTGCTCGAGGAATAACCACATTTTCCATGCAGGACAAGTCCATTAGTCCAAGTTCCTCATGGATATGTCACATTTGTCCATTATGTACAAATGTCCCCCGACCTCGCAGGCTCACACCACTTGGTTGTTAACTGCGGGGTCACCTTAAAAACATTAGTCTATCATGAGAAGCCTGTTGGCATCGACGAATCTCATCAGGGGATCGCAAACGCTGCTCAAACCGATCCGCAGGAACGCCTCAATGGGGTTGTGGAGGAGTTTGAGCAATGAGTGCGTCACATGATCATCATCGCACACAGTTGTGTGGAGATTCACAAAATGTGCCAAGTTTGATCCTATAAGCTTTAAAATAGGGACATATAAGCTGTAAAATAGGGGCATATAAGCTGTAAAATAGGGGCATATAGGCTGTAAAATAGGGGCATATAGGCTGTAAAATAGGGGCATATAGGCTGTAAAATAGGGGCATATAAGCTGTAAAATAGGGGCATATAAGCTGTAAAATAGGGGCATGTAAGCTGTAAAATAGGGGCATATAAGCTGTAAAATAGGGGCATGTAAGCTGTAAAATAGGGGCATATAGGCTGTAAAATAGGGGCATATAAGCTGTAAAATAGGGACATATAAGCTGTAAAATAGGGGCATGTAAGCTGTAAAATAAGGGCATATAAGCTGTAAAATAGGGGCATATAAGCTGTAAAATAAGGGCATATAGGCTGTAAAATAGGGGCATATAAGCTGTAAAATAGGGGCATATAAGCTGTAAAATAGGGGCATGTAAGCTGTAAAATAGGGGCATATAAGCTGTAAAATAGGGGCATGTAAGCTGTAAAATAGGGGCATGTAAGCTGTAAAATAGGGGCATGTAAGCTGTAAAATAGGGGCATATAGGCTGTAAAATAGGGGCATGTAAGCTGTAAAATAGGGGCATATAAGCTGTAAAATAGGGGCATGTAAGCTGTAAAATAGGGGCATATAAGCTAAAATAGGGGCATGTAAGCTGTAAAATAGGGGCATATAAGCTGTAAAATAGGGGCATATAAGCTGTAAAATAGGGGCATGTAAGCTGTACAATAGGGGCATATAGGCTGTAAAATAGGGGCATATAAGCTGTAAAATAGGGGCATATAAGCTGTAAAATAGGGGCATATAAGCTGTAAAATAGGGGCATATAAGCTGTAAAATGGCATGTAAGCTGTAAAATAGGGGCATATAAGCTGTAACCTAGGGGCATATAAGCTAAAATAGGGGCATGTAAGCTGTAAAATAGGGGCATGTAAGCTGTAAAATAGGGGCATATAGGCTGTAAAATAGGGGCATGTAAGCTGTAAAATAGGGGCATATAAGCTGTAAAATAGGGGCATGTAAGCTGTAAAATAGGGGCATATAAGCTAAAATAGGGGCATATAAGCTGTAAAATAGGGGCATATAAGCTGTAAAATAGGGGCATGTAAGCTGTACAATAGGGGCATATAGGCTGTAAAATAGGGGCATATAAGCTGTAAAATAGGGGCATGTAAGCTGTAAAATAGGGGCATATAAGCTGTAAAATAGGGGCATATAAGCTGTAAAATAGGGGCATGTAAGCTGTACAATAGGGGCATATAGGCTGTAAAATAGGGGCATATAAGCTGTAAAATAGGGGCATATAAGCTGTAAAATAGGGGCATATAAGCTGTAAAATAGGGGCATATAAGCTGTAAAATGGCATGTAAGCTGTAAAATAGGGGCATATAAGCTGTAACCTAGGGGCATATAAGCTAAAATAGGGGCATGTAAGCTGTAAAATAGGGGCATGTAAGCTGTAAAATAGGGGCATATAGGCTGTAAAATAGGGGCATGTAAGCTGTAAAATAGGGGCATATAAGCTGTAAAATAGGGGCATGTAAGCTGTAAAATAGGGGCATATAAGCTAAAATAGGGGCATATAAGCTGTAAAATAGGGGCATATAAGCTGTAAAATAGGGGCATGTAAGCTGTACAATAGGGGCATATAGGCTGTAAAATAGGGGCATATAAGCTGTAAAATAGGGGCATATAAGCTGTAAAATAGGGGCATGTAAGCTGTACAATAGGGGCAATACCCCTGGCGCTCACCTCGTAGAATAAAGCAGTATCCTAATAGTATTTAAAACCAATTTCATTGGTTTCGAGAAGACATGGCAGCATGTGGAATCATACTAACATAATCATAAGACTATAAACAAACAAACAAAAAACTATTTTGTGACGCAACCCCTCCACTTCCAACACCCTCCTCCCACCCCCCCCCCCCCCCCCTGTATACCTCCTTAGACCCCTATTTTTATAATGCTTTGAACAAACTTTGGTACATCACGGGTGATGGAGGTTTTGGTCGTTTCATCGGAATAATGTTTGTAGTTTCAGAGGAAAAAGCAAATTCCTATTTTGGGGGGTCAAACCTGGATCCACTTTGACCCCTGATAGACCCCTTTAGAATCCGTTTTTTTTTTTGTTTTTTTTCATGCCGTGAACAAACTTTAGTGACAGCATAACAAATATAGTTTGTGCCAAGTTTGGTCACAATCCCATCAGCGGTTTCGGAGAAGAAGTTACAAGTCTTTACGGAAGAAATTAAATCGCATCCCAATCCCAAACCGTTCCAAACCACGACGTGGCCTTCTTGTTGTGCTTCCCTTGCCAGGTCACGTGATGAAATATGCATTCCGTGCAAACGTCCAATAAATGTCCTCATCTCGCTATTACAATTTGCAGCTTGATTACTGAAAGAGACCGGTACTTGGGTTTATATTTAGAGCCAAGGCACTCGATGTGAGACTCCTGGCCATTTTTCCGTTTGTTGATGGAGTAAATGTGCTGATTTATTTGTTTAATGTGCCATGTACAAGGAAGACTGTTCTGCTGGTGGAATATCTAACGGAAGTGATGCTGGAATTGTGATTCGTGAACGGTTCACATCAAGACTATACCTTCGTATGACTCGGGGGTTTAAATGGGATTGAACATGGCACCTCATGCCGCACCTGCCGAATACACTCCACAGCTTCACGAGCCGAGGGATTGGCAGTTTGACGAGGAAAAAAAATTCCTGGGGAAAAGGAACAAACAGCTCATTTTGAAGCTAACTCGGGTTTTTATTTTCAAGATGGGAGACTGGTGAGAATGTGAAAGTGAAATTGCGTTTTTGTTTAGTTATTGTACTGGGAATGTGATGGCATCATGGATTATATTTGTAGGAATGTGATAGCATCATGGATTATATTTGTAGGAAGGTGATAGCATCATGGATTATATTTGTAGGAATGTGATAGCATCATGGCTTATATTTGTAGGAAGGTGATAGCATCATGGATTATATTTGTAGGAATGTGATAGCATCATGGATTATACTTGTAGGAATGTGATAGCATCATGGATTATATTTGTAGGATTGTGATAGCAGCACGGATTATATTTATAGGAATGTGATAGCATCATGGATTATATTTGTAGGAATGTGATAGCATCATGGATTATATTTGTAGGAATGTGATAGCATCATGGCTTATATTTGTAGGAATGTGATAGCATCATGGATTATATTTGTAGGAACGTGATAGCATCATGGATTATATTTGTAGGAAGGTGATAGCATCATGGATTATATTTATAGGAATGTGATAGCATCATGGATTATATTTGTAGGAATGTGATAGCATCACGGATTATATTTGTAGGAAGGTGATAGCATCATGGATTATATTTGTAGGAATGTGATAGCATCATGGATTATATTTATAGGAATGTGATAGCATCATGGATTATATTTGTCGGAATGTGATAGCATCATGGATTATATTTATAGGAATGTGATGGCATCATGGATTATATTTGTAGGAATGTGATAGCATCATGGATTATATTTGTAGGAATGTGATAGCATCATGGATTATATTTGTAGGAATGTGATAGCATCATGGATTATATTTGTCGGAATGTGATAGCATCATGGATTATATTTATAGGAATGTGATAGCATCATGGATTATATTTGTAGGAATGTGATAGCATCATGGATTATATTTGTAGGAATGTGATAGCATCATGGATTATATTTGTAGGAATGTGATAGCATCATGGATTATATTTGTCAGAATGTGATAGCATCATGGATTATATTTATAGGAATGTGATAGCATCATGGATTATATTTGTCGGAATGTGATAGCATCATGGATTATATTTATAGGAATGTGATAGCATCATGGATTATATTTGTAGGAATGTGATAGCATCATGGATTATATTTGTAGGAATGTGATAGCATCATGGATTATACTTGTAGGAATGTGATAGCATCATGGATTATATTTGTAGGATTGTGATAGCAGCACGGATTATATTTATAGGAATGTGATAGCATCATGGATTATATTTGTAGGAATGTGATAGCATCATGGATTATATTTGTAGGAATGTGATAGCATCATGGCTTATATTTGTAGGAATGTGATAGCATCACGGATTATATTTGTAGGAATGTGATAGCATCATGGCTTATATTTGTAGGAATGTGATAGCATCACGGATTATATTTGTAGGAATGTGATAGCATCATGGATTATATTTGTAGGAATGTGATAGCATCATGGCTTATATTTGTAGGAATGTGATAGCATCATGGATTATATTTGTAGGAACGTGATAGCATCATGGATTATATTTGTAGGAAGGTGATAGCATCATGGATTATATTTGTAGGAATGTGATAGCATCATGGATTATATTTATAGGAATGTGATAGCATCATGGATTATATTTGTCGGAATGTGATAGCATCATGGATTATATTTATAGGAATGTGATAGCATCATGGATTATATTTGTAGGAATGTGATAGCATCATGGATTATATTTGTAGGAATGTGATAGCATCATGGATTATATTTGTAGGAATGTGATAGCATCATGGATTATATTTGTCGGAATGTGATAGCATCATGGATTATATTTATAGGAATGTGATAGCATCATGGATTATATTTGTAGGAATGTGATAGCATCATGGATTATATTTGTAGGAATGTGATAGCATCATGGATTATATTTGTAGGAATGTGATAGCATCATGGATTATATTTGTAGGAACGTGATAGCATCATGGATTATATTTGTAGGAAGGTGATAGCATCATGGATTATATTTGTAGGAATGTGATAGCATCATGGATTATATTTATAGGAATGTGATAGCATCATGGATTATATTTGTCGGAATGTGATAGCATCATGGATTATATTTATAGGAATGTGATAGCATCATGGATTATATTTGTAGGAATGTGATAGCATCATGGATTATATTTGTAGGAATGTGATAGCATCATGGATTATATTTGTAGGAATGTGATAGCATCATGGATTATATTTGTCGGAATGTGATAGCATCATGGATTATATTTATACGAATGTGATAGCATCATGGATTATATTTGTAGGAATGTGATAGCATCATGGATTATATTTGTAGGAATGTGATAGCATCATGGATTATATTTGTCGGAATGTGATAGCATCATGGATTATATTTATAGGAATGTGATAGCATCATGGATTATATTTGTAGGAATGTGATATCATCATGGATTATATTTATAGGAATGTGATAGCATCATGGATTATATTTGTAGGAATGTGATAGCATCATGGATTATATTTGTAGGAATGTGATGGCATCATGGATTATATTTGTAGGAATGTGATAGCATCATGGATTATATTTGTAGGAATGTGATAGCATCATGGATTATATTTGTAGGAATGTGATAGCATCATGGATTATATTTATAGGAATGTGATAGCATCATGGATTATATTTGTCAGAATGTGATAGCATCATGGATTATATTTATAGGAATGTGATAGCATCATGGATTATATTTGTAGGAATGTGATAGCATCATGGATTATATTTGTAGGAATGTGATAGAATCATGGATTATATTTGTAGGAAGGTGATAGCATCATGGATTATATTTGTAGGAAGGTGATAGCATCATGGATTATATTTGTAGGAATGTGATAGCATCATGGATTATATTTGTAGGAATGTGATAGCATCATGGATTATATTTGTAGGAATATGATAGCATCATGGATTATATTTATAGGAATGTGATAGCATCATGGATTATATTTGTCAGAATGTGATAGCATCATGGATTATATTTATAGGAATGTGATAGCATCATGGATTATATTTGTAGGAATGTGATAGCATCATGGATTATATTTGTAGGAATGTGATAGAATCATGGATTATATTTGTAGGAAGGTGATAGCATCATGGATTATATTTGTAGGAAGGTGATAGCATCATGGATTATATTTGTAGGAATGTGATAGCATCATGGATTATATTTGTAGGAATGTGATAGCATCATAGATTATATTTGTAGGAATGTGATAGCATCATGGATTATATTTGTAGGAATGTGATAGCATCATGGATTATATTTGTAGGAATGTGATAGAATCATGGATTATATTTGTAGGAAGGTGATAGCATCATGGATTATACTTGTAGGAATGTGATAGCATCATGGATTATATTTGTCAGAATGTGATAGCATCATGGATTATATTTATAGGAATGTGATAGCATCATGGATTATATTTGTAGGAATGTGATGGCATCATGGATTATATTTGTAGGAATGTGATAGCATCATGGATTATATTTGTAGGAAGGTGATAGCATCATGGATTATATTTGTAGGAAGGTGATAGCATCATGGATTATATTTGTAGGAAGGTGATAGCATCATGGATTATATTTGTAGGAATGTGATAGCATCATGGATTATATTTGTAGGAATGTGATAGCATCATGGATTATATTTGTAGGAATGTGATGGCATCATGGATTATATTTGTAGGAATGTGATAGCATCATGGATTATATTTGTAGGAATGTGATGGCATCATGGATTATATTTGTACACTGACGTTCCCAAAATGAAGTTTTGTAGAAATGTAACCAACAAATGAAGACTATACAGCATTATAAAGTTATCCAAAAGGCCTCTGTGCGTTCACTATTACCGATGACTGTGGCACTCGGTCCAGAGTGTCCCATTATTGATTCGTGCACAACTGAGATGGACCTTTCCCTTTTGTCTTGAGATTCAGGAAGCAGAAGTGATATGCTTTTGTACGGTGTTGGGCGTTGGCAGAGCCTAGATATCGTGGTCTCTGCCCGCTGGTGATGGCCGGATAATCGATGTAGTCGCATCTCTATTTTTTTTCATTTCCCTCTATTCCGTTATCGCTTTTTAAGCTTATTTGAATGATTTTACTCTCACTTCACTTTTTGGAACCCAAGCCCATCTCACATGATACAGCCTCGGTTGTCTGTCTCCTCGACCTTCCAACATTGAAATCACTGATCGCCGTCACATTATAACGGACATTTTTCATCTCGTTATCCAGGAACCAAAATCCCTTCCTTCCCCTCTTGGAGGACCTGCTCTTTGAGACGATAGCCGAGGGGCAAGACAAGTTTCCAGTGGTGAAGTTCATCACGGTAAGGCTGCCACCTCTTTGCTGCACAGATCACATTTGGCGACGCCCGTGAATAGACTCAATTGGAATGTTTGAAGCTGCTATCTATCCGGGCTATTTTAAGGGGTCTTGCACAATCACAACAAGCTCATGTGAAAGGATTTTTTTTTTTAATGTCGAAGGCTCCGGTCACGGACTATATAGTCCTCATCGAGGCCAGGCCTTAAATAAAATAACTGCATAAAGAGAAATAAAATTGTGTGATGTGAAAAGTGTGTGATGTGAAAAGTGTATGATGTTTGTTTGCGAGAAAGAGAGGGTGAAGCTAGCCCGGTATCTATAGTTTGAGTGAGACAGAGAGTAAGAGCAGCAATCCTGACATGGAGAGTCGGGTGGCTCTAAAATAGGGGTAAAATTTCAAACACATGAAAATTATGGTCTTACCATTCAAAGTGGTTCCATTTATTGTACAAATCACACACGTAAAATTTTATGCAAATCGTATAATATTTAGGGGTTCCTCACCATAGCATGGCTTGTTGCGGTGAGCATGCATTACAAAATTGTATAATTAAATACAATTATATAATAATATTATAATTACATTATTATGTCCATACATATTACATAACAAACTGCAACATAGACAAATATAATCTGATCATTAATAATTCATAAACTTCAAAAATAATGAACATAAATCACTGGCAACTATTGTTGCCGGTGGGCTTTAATGGGTTAAGATGAAAAAGGAAAACAAAAACGTACCCTATTATTATTACTGTTATTATTATTATAATTTTTATTATTAGGGAGCATGGTGGCTGAGTGAGTTAGACCGTGCGTGTTGGGTTGACCACGCCAGTAAAGAAACTTGAGGCCATGAGCAACCTCTAAATATGATTTGATCACTCTGAAAATTTACCGAGTGTTTTCTCATGGGATCAAACAAAACCAGACCCTAAGACCTAAAATTATGAAACATTCGGTGTTTAGTGCCACCCTAATGGAGAGTGTAAGATGGTTCCGGGCACCACTTTAACGCCCCTAAGTCCGAACAGTATTACTAACCTGGGCGGTTGCTGTCTACAACCTACTATCTAAAAAAAACAAAAAACCAGGCCGACCGGATGGGTGCTTTTTAGGAGACACCATGTCCGTACTGGATGGTCGTTCGCTCCTTAAGGGGGCTCATGTGCCCTTTAACAGGTATTGTTTTTATTCCTGCAGGTGTCAGTCATCCTCACTATCGGCAAGGCAAGCCAGTGAGGGTAGTGGGTTTAGTCACCGACGACCCGACTGTGCGGCAGATAGCACTGGGTTACATGTTTTCGGTGGCAGTCAAGAGACCAAACTGACTAAAAAATGTATTTTGACCTAAATTTGAGTGCAATGTATAACCTCCTCACATATGTGCGTATGTGCGTGCTCACACGTATGAATGAATATGAGGCATCTTCTTAAATGTTCACTATTGATCTCTGCACTTGCTCGATGCGTTGCCTTCGTGTTCTGACCATTTGGTACAAAGAGTGACAAATTTGCTTTATTGTCCAATCATTTTGCTTCTTCATTTACCAAATGCTGTAGTTCAAAAGGTAGTTGAGCCGAAGTGGTGGATGCTTGGCTCGCGGTTAATCGAGGACACATTCCTTACATTTTGACAGCTGAGCGTCCTCAAGATGTTTCCCTTGCGATTTATTTTAGGAGTGCTTGGAGAGTGTGCAATGTTGTCATTTTCAAACCTATCCTCGCTAGGTAATGGGCAATGGTAATTTTTATTCTGCTATCACTTGGTTTTATTCCGTTATTTAATTCGTCGTTCAATATAATCATTCTTTTGGAGAGACATTCCTCTGTGCTTCTTGCAAATCCCTCTGTTTGGATGGATCAAATTGTTTGTAATTCCCAGTGTCAACCCGACGTATGTTTCCTTGCAGGAGATGTGCAAGCTGAGATTCTGTCACAAATGCAGGTGGAAAATTAATTATTGGCTCTTATGGTCGTCAGCAATCAGTTAAAATGTATGAATGAACGAGTGAATGAATGATCGTTTTAAGGCCATTTTCCCCGCTAGAGCGGGGGTCAGCCTTGCGGGCCCCATGACAATCTTCTCCATTTTGTCCTATTTTCTGCATCTCCCCTGTTAATCCCCTTGCCCGCATTTCTTCTTCCACCATCTTTTAGTGTAGGTCGTTGTGTTATTTAGTGAACGGTTCATATAGAATCTGCAAACTTGTGATTTTTTACTTTCTATGATCACACTGAACACAAAACAACCTGTTTCCAATTTTTTAATTTATGTCCAGTGGCAAAATTCAAGATGGCCGCCAGCATATACCGAAAAAGCAATAAATCGTTATATTTGAACCAACGTATTCAATATATGCACAATGATAAGCTTATTATAGACATGCTTTTGATTACAATATATTTGTATCTACATATGGTTGTATGAAATAGACTGTCTTCAATGTTTTCATTCATATCCATTGACAACATCCAAGATGGCGTCCACAAAATTTCGAAAAAATACGATATTTTTATATCTGAACCATTTATTTACGTACATGTATAATGATAACCTAAGGACATTTTTGTGATTACAATATATTCTTTTCTACCAAGTATGTTACTTCTTTAAGACGTTTTCAATGTTTTCATTAATGTCGTAGAATAGGTCCAAGATGGTGGCCACCATATACAGAAAAATCAAACCATTTATCAACATACTTGTGTTATGGAAATTTACCTAGGCATGTTATGTATCTAACAATCATGGGGAAAACAAAATGGTGTTCATACACATATCAAATTGGATGCTCAATTATACATGTATCCGGATGCTAGTTATTACTGCCACGTTATTAGTCATCACTGTCGCTGTCATCATCATCATCACTCTCTGTCTCCTCATTTGCAACATTAGTGCATGATCCTTCAGCACCTTCACACTTGCAAAGCTCTGTGCATGACAGATTATTGGTCTTGCAAGAACACCGTCCACTGCATTTGCTGGCAATACATGAACACTTCACGAGGCCGACGACAGCCTCTGGTACCGGTGGAACTTTCGACGTCACAGGAACACAACGTCCGTCATCTAGTTGTTTCCATCCCAACGATACTGGATCTAGAAGACTTGGAACAGCTACTGTGTCCTGCACCCAAATGTTAGATTGGAAGTGTGCTCGCAGAATGTGTTCAGTTATGGATCCTTGAGTTGGAGGTAGTTTCTCTACACCCTGGTTGCCCTTGAGTTGCTTGAACATATGCCACCGGAGTGCTTTAGCTGATTCATAACCAGGTTTGAAGAGCTGACACACGAACTTTTCACAACCAGCCAACACCTCCGGAGATGGATACACACCAACACCAAGCCCAGCTAGTGCATGGATTACGTCATCACTAGCCTTCATGAAGGATTTGAAGCAAGTAGGCTTTCCCTTTCCCTGGATGTGGCCAGTGGTATCACATCCAGTGAGCGCGTGGAATCCTGGCAAAGCTGCTGCACGTTCTGTGCCAATGGCCATGTAGATAGGTTTGAGTTTAATCTTCCGTCGTCGATCACCAGAGCCCATGATGATGAGGCTCTCTGTGTTGAGGTCTGGGACCCTGCGCAGAGCGAGCACCAACACATCTGTGTCAGAGGAGTATATATGTGGTGTATTACCCAAACTACTCACTGCTACTGCATACATGACCAGTAACGTGTCGGCTTCCTCCTGTGTACTTGTGATGTTCACCATGTTTGATTGGGAAGACATAACACCTTTATGTGTGTGGGTAGTGATCGGCAGTTTGCACAGCTGGACAGATTTTTGTGCAAGGTAAAGCACGAGGTTGGCTTTGGTTTCCTTGGTTCCTTGGAATACCTTAAAGTCTTTGATAGGTGTGGAATCTTCTATTTTGTATCCCTTGTCTTGTGCTCTTCCTGCTGTTCGGAGCTGTCTCGTTCTGTCCTTCATGGAGTTTGTAACAGTGTAGTTATCGAATAATAAGTATATGTCACTGTAGCCTCGCGACTTGTTGACAACACTTCGAATGAAACAGCCTGACAGGTCTCGGCAACACTTTATACCATCCTTCCGAACAACCATCTCCTGCACGAGAGCCATGCCATCTATTACGACGCAGCCACTGGTGATTTTGGGTCATACAGGAGTTGCCGATTAGATTTGTGGGCTTGTACTATTTGCTGAGAGACGATTGATGCAGATCTATTAAACTCTTGTGCACGAGCTTCAGTTTTAACTGTAGTTGTACCTTTCATGATCCAAAGCACCATGCTGTGGAGCTCCTGTGGCACTACGCAATGCTCACTATTTTCGAGTGTTCCGGTGAAAACCCATGGGTCTTTCTTTGTTTCCTGGATCAATTTACGTAGGACTCTGCTTGCTTCAAATAACTTCTTCATGTCATCGTATGTGTTGTTCTTGACAGCTTCATCAACTGCAGCATTTTGTGCAGCTTTGGAATGTATCAGTGTAGGCTTCTTCGGTAATGGTGTGAACTGAACGAGATTAACATTTTCCTCGATATTTTGTCGTAGCCACCTCCGCTCGGACTTGGCGTTAGAAAACTTCGAGACATACTGGATGTTGTATTGTTCCATCTTCGATAAGTATAGCTTTTCTGCTTCGTCCATTGGAATAAATTCTCCCTCGTTGATGCGATCTTGTATTTCGGCAAAGAATTCAATTTCAGCCGTGATGTGGTGTACTGTCGGCCCACTGGCATCTGTGTTGCAGCGGTCAGCTGTCTTAGGGCATGATCCACTGTCTGCAGCATTTCCCTGCTTTAGAAACTGCCACTGTTCGGTGATGCACTTCTTGTGGTAGACAATATCACGTGACAGCGCATCATTGTCAGATAGGACAGTGGCAGAGTTAACCTTCCATTCTTGGTTGTTGGAGTGGTGTACTATGTCCTTTATCTGCTTTCCAATATTTGCTGATTGACATTCGTGCAAGGGACCTTGTATTTTACCTTGACAGAAGAAACATTCTGTTTTGTCATATGCAGTTAACTGTGATCGGGTGTACTTTTTTGACACTGGCTCTTCGTCCGTAGCACTAAGTGTTGATGAAGCAGTTGGTCTCCCCACGGTTCGGCTACTAAGGAGAGTAACATCGGATGTTGCACACGCTCGGTTGTAGCGCTTTTCATCACGTATTATATGTTCTTTATTTGTGCTCATCGCATAGCACGTTCTGTGCAACACAACATGTTTGTCACATAAATCTTGTGCTGTCAATTGTCCAATTTTTTCGTTGAGTGCAATAAAGTCAGTGTTTCCAAACTGCGTTCTCAAACGAACCGCTGTTAGAAATTTGTCATACGTTCATTGCTTTTGGGACTGTGGGGGTTCCTTTAATTGTTCTTCTTTTGAAGTTTGACATTTGATGCACAGCTTGAAATTTAGTTCGGTACGTGCCCTTTTCTCCAGAGGTTCCGCTTCGGATGCCATTATTTACCTGCAAGTAGAAAAGAAAATACATGTTTAGAAATGGACACTTCATAAGCTGATCAACTCTGATTTCATGGCAGATTGCACCCATGCATCCATTCCTGTGGTTACATTATTATGGCTCAAGCCATGCAGTCTTCCATAGAACGATCAGGACAGATTAATTTTGCTGAAAAACAAATATACATAATCATTATTATAACCCAAATATTTGTGTACCGTTCATTGGGTATTTATATGGGTGTGCCATGCCATATGGCGCCAATTATACCTCATAACCACTCTGTCAAAGCGCCTTTGGGCTTCTGGAAAAGCGCTATACAAAATAAATGAATTATTATTATTATTATTATATTCGATGATTATTCACTTTATGCTTTGTGTTATTGATGATATAAGTACTTCAATGAATTCAGTGACCAAAAAAACCTATAAAACGATATACTGGACAACTATATCCATTACAAATGTCCAAAATAGTTGGCGATTAAGCGATTATCGTGTTAAATGGCCGCCATCTTGGATTTAGTGCGTATCCATGCTGGAGAAAATTGGAAACAGGTGGTTTTGAGTCCTATGTGATCTAAAGAAGTCAATAAGTACCAGTTTCAAGATTCTATATGAAAGTTTCACTCCCCTGTTAATTGCAACATAACCGCATACACTATTTAGCCAAGTCTTTCTCGGTCTTCCCTGTCCTCTACTTCCTTCTACATTCATTTCCATCACTATTCTCAACCAGTCACTTTAATCCTTCCTCAACACATGACCAAACCATCTCAACCTGTTTCTCTTCACAGCATCAATCACAGGCTCTATTCCCATCATCTTTTACAATTCATCATTTGGCTTCCTCTCTCTCAACGATACTCCACACATCCACCGAACCATTCGCATTTCCACCCTTTCCAGCTTTCGTTGCTGCTCTACGTTCATTACCCATGTCTCGCTCCCATAAATCATAACACTTCTCACACATGCAGCATACACCTTTCCCTTCAGCTTCAACGACACTCCCCTCCGCGCCAGCACGCCACTCAGTTCCCGAAACTTCTTCCGTGCACATCTCACTCTAGCAACCGTTGCCGAGTCTGATCCACCTTCTTCATTCAGCATGTCTCCTAGGTAACAAAATGTTTTCACACCTTCCAGCTTCACACCGTCTCCAAGATCCAACTCAACATTTCCTCCATCTGCAGCTCCCTCTGTGCACATCTTGCATTTGAATGAAGCTGCCACACTGGTTAATGACTCTCTCAGACCACTACATTTTTGATGAACCCAATCGGCGCACATTGTACATTGAATGGAGTTCACTCCGACACCCTTCCTGCACACAGCACACGGCCAATTCCCAGTTCTTTCTGCCTCACCACATGCTTTATTACTTGCCATCACCTTCGTCTTTCCGATATTCACCTTCAGACCTGTTTCCTCCATACATTCCTTCCACTTGTTCATCTTCTCCTTCAGTCCATCCATACTCTCCCCAATCAACACCAGATCATCTGCATACAACAACTCCCACGGTAAACCCTCCTTTACGTTCTGAGCCAGCACCTCCATCACAGCTACAAATAGTAGTGGACTTAGTACCGACCCCTGAGGCACTCCCACCTTCACCTCAAACTCACCACTGTTCCCGTCCTTCGTCCTTACAGCTGTGCGCGCTCTTTTTTTTGTACATTGCCATCACTACTCTGATCAACCATTCCTCCACTCCTAACTTCCTCATTGCCCATGTCAATACTTCGCGTGGAACCCTATCGAATGCTTTTTCCAGATCAACAAACCCAAGAAACAACTTCTTCTTCTTCTCATCCTCTTCTCCAACACCCTTTCCAATACCTTCATTCCATCCTCCAATAACTTTATCGCTCTATATGAGCCACAGTCCAGAAGGTCACCTTTCCCCTTGTATAGAGGGACGAGGGTACTCATTTCCCAATCCACTGGAATGCGGCCTTCTTTATGCGGTGTCCATGTACGGATGAAATGGTGTCCATGTACGGATGAAATGGTGTCCACGTATGTATGAAATGGTGTCCACCATTTCAGACAAACAAACAAACAAAAACTTTCTTTTATATATATATAGATTACTAGCCGAAAGCACCTGGCGTTGCCCGGGTTCTTTTTGAATGAATTTACTACTATAATTCAGCTTTTTCTCGTGGCCGTAGAAGATTGACTACTATAATTCAGCTCAGCTTTTAATTGCGCAATGGGCCCAGCCTGGCCGAGGTGGGCCTCGACTGGCCTCACCACCTAGCCTATAACCTTCCTGGGGCCCGTCCCGACATTTTTTGTTTTCGAGGTTTCCTCCTATCTTTCACCGTTCAGGAGATTAGCGCATGCAGACAAACAAACAAACAAACAAACAAAAACTTTATTTTATATATATAGATTATTTGTTTATTTTCAACCCTTTATTGATATCTTTTCTGAGCACGATTTGTGGTATTTGTGGGTTTGAAGTCCAACAGATTTATTTGCTCTATCACAGGCACTGAAAGCGACAGGACTGCGAACATCAGATCCTCGACTCAAAGATTCGATGGACACGTTGCGCGAGTTGGTGCAGACATCATCTGATGGAGTAATGCTGGACAAAACTCTCTTTCGCAAGTAAGGGTGTTGAAAATAATTTTTAGCATCAAGAAGGGCAAATATTGATTGCGTTATTGAGTCACGCATCGACTCTAATCGGCTAAACCTCTGGGATTTTTATTTATTTATCCATAAACACATTTTGCATGAATGTTGGATTTGAAAAAGCCTGCATGGCAAGTTAACTCCACTTCCCATGAGATATAAATCGAGTCTGGGCTTTCGTGTTGCTGAATGATGTGGTATGAACTGAACTTTTCTGAACTGTTCTGAACTGAACTGTTCGTGGCTGAACGATGTGGTCAGTGTCTGGTGATTTACTGATCAATACTCGTGACCTCGTGATTTATTCAGCTTTTGAATTGAAATTGTTAATTGATCATCATTTAATTTCTCATGCAGATTGTAGCTGCTGGTTCAATCATTGGGTGTGGCTGCACTGCTGTTGCAATGCCCCCTGTAGGTCAGGGCAGGAATTTGCAATTTGTTCAGGGTGCTAGTGATAGCTCGCCTACTCTTCACGAATTGCACCACGGGATTTTTAATGTCCACCAACTAATGCTGGCAGATGAGATGCCCGTTTAACGTCCATATTGTTGTTTGATTTTGATTTTGTATAAATTTTTTTTTGATTTTGTATAAATAAAAATGAATCGTAAACCCCGTGCCTCATCCACCATCGTGTTCATATGGCGCTGTCTTTCTTCGGCCCTTTAATCATTATTGTCACCACAATCCTGATTTCTGTCCATCTCCTTTCTACTTTAAAAAGCCCTGTTTTCCTTCAGCTTCTCCTGATAGCTTAGTCTAGCTAGGCCAGGATCATTGTCGTTACTCTACGCTGAACCCTCTATGGCAGCCATGTCCTTCCTCAGTGTGGTGACCAAAACTGAACATGATATCCTAGATGAGTTTAGAATCATATGCAAATTTATAAATCTGACTTGGCCCCACTATCGAAATTGTTGATGTAAATAATGGTCCGAGTACCGACCCCTGAGATACCCCACTACTTGCAGGAAAAGTATTGTGCAACTCCGCGAGCTTTTCACCCCTAAATATTTAATGATCGGGGGACGGGAGGAAACGATAAATTTGACACTTTATTGAACTCTGCAATTTGGGATAATTTCTGATTGGACTGAAGAATGCCTTTCGTTTTGAAGAAATGAGGTGAGAATGTTTGAAGTGGAAAAGGGATCAGGTATTGCCATTGCCTGCTCAGGTGCATAGTATTTTATGACATTTATTTTCTATCTGTGTCATCATTTCAAAGCTTCTTACCTTTCTTGCCAACTGAGGCTTGATTTTGTTTGCCAACTGTTCAGGTGTGTGGCTGAAAACATCATACTGTTGACTCAGGCTTTCCGCCGGAAGTTTGTTATCCCTGACTTTGAAAACTTCACTGAGCAAATCGATCTTATCTATGAAAATGCCAAAGGACTCACATGGGGAAAGGTGAGCAAGAAGACAGAATCTGCTGATTGAATTCTGGGGATGATGGACGGAGTGATTATGGTGCTCCCCGTTAAATGGCATGCTTTGTCTGTTGCAGGTGGCGGATTACATTCCTCAACTCGCCAAGTTTGACCCCAACCTATGGGGTGTTTCCTTGTGCACCGTGGATGGGCAGAGGTATATCTTTTTGCAGCCTTTTTACTACTTGGTGGGAACTACTTGGTGCAGCCTTTTTGTATATTTGCTTAACAGCATATCAACATATCGGCATAACTTAACGGCATATCGTTATATATATATATATATATATATATATATATATATATACACACAGTATATGGTTCTAGGCTCAGAGGAACTGGGCAGCAGGTTTATGGACGGGAGGGTAGCGGAGAGGTGTATATGCTCCATTGCTCCAGAGTGAAAAGGAGGAATAACACGATGAGAAACAATGGCCTGGACAGGAACAGAATGGGAAATAATTGGTGTGGGGAGAAGAAATCGTGGATGTGCATTGGTGAACATAAGAGGTAATGATGGGCAGCCCTTTCTAAACACTGAAATAAGGAAGAGACACAGGGGGGACGATTCCGCAATCAGGAGAATGAGGATGTGTGAATCCACCAACCTGGACTTTGGGTGGGTGAGCAAATGAGGATTTCTTGAGGAAAATGCATGACCTGGAGTGGCTTGGGAAGTGCTGAGGGAAGGAGATGGCAGGAAGAGCAAGGCCAGATATAAGCTTGGATATAATGGAGAGCCCACTGCTACGGATTCATCACTTCCGTTGTTGTGGTTTTCATCCACTGTAAACATTTTTGATTCCATGTACTATTATTGTTGTCGTTTAAGGGAGATAGAGGTTGCTATTTTCAAAAGGTAAAATTGTTAATGTTTTAAATGAAACTGGAACCGGACGACGACGAAGAGGAAGAGGAGGAAAAAAAGGCGGAGCGAGTGAGTCGGACAAGAAAGCCTAGCTGCTTCGAGGTCTGGAGCGAACGATTGGCGAACGAGAGTCACGAGTGAACTTTGGGTTTCCCAGGAAAGGGATTCCTGCGACAGAGTTGTTATCGCTGTGACAGATCAACCTGCGTGTCAGGTTTTGCGGTCGATTCCGAGGAGAATCAACGTAGTGCCGTAACGCCTCGAGAACGGGCCGTCTGCCATTTTGACTCGTGCGCTTTGCGCTTCGCTCAAGGTTTTTCACATCGCTTTAACCATTTTCACAGCATTCAGACCTAATCTGGTGTGTGTGTGTAACGTGGCTTTTGAGTGGAAATCTGCGGTTCGCCGATTGAGAGCCGTCAAACATCCATGCCTGAAGGTGTGATTTCCCAGTCGCCTTGAGGGCGCATTTGCGCAGCTTTGGCAGCGGAACTGTGACCGTCATCCGAACGGGATTCTGGTCTCGATACGACATCGTACGGACGATCACTGGAGTGGATCGACTTTGGCTTGAAGCCGGAATCAACTTTGGATTGAAGCCGGGAATAGAGACATTGGGAATGTTATTCTTTTCGCTCACTTGGAGCACAGTGAGTTATATTGTACGAACCTGATGGTACCATCATAGGAAATATATATTGGTTGTACAATTGATTACTATTGTTGTTGTACTGTTATTCTTGTGTGATCTTAATACAATATTTGTTTGTTGGTAACAATTGGTGTGGCTTCACCATTGATCTTTGACATACAGAATAACACATCTTTCTGCCGTGACTCCTCTCGGGGCTCGGAGGTACACCGTGACCAGGGTTTGGGGAGGAGCACGTAACACCACCGACCTGCCAGCAGTGAGACTGCCTTGAGATTCCAGTGGATTTGGGCCTTGTTTTTGACCATTTTAAGACTATGGCCTTTCACCAGAGTGATATACTGTTGTGTATAGGTGAAGTCACCAGCAAAATAACATATACGAGTATATTAAGAAGAGCATAGGTAATAAAACACTGCAAACCTTTTGTAAGCTTTGTACCACAGAGAAAGGAGAGTGGGTATTATGAATGGAGCTCTTGTACTGTCAGCACTGGCTGCGGAAGTTTGAAGCTGGATAAGAAATTTTTCCACCCATGGTGGGAAGGAAGTCCACATAGTGCAGAGAACATCCTATAATGGGCAAAATGGTGCGTCCAGGATGGACCGATTTGAGAGATTGTCTTTTTGATTTTTTTTGTTTGTTTGTTTGTTTGTTTTTTGTATACAGAATCGAGGCTCGTGAAAGAGCTAACATTTATCAAACAAACAAGCAAACAAAGTATATAAAAAGGGGAGCAGTAGACAAGATGGGGAGAGAAGGGGAGGAAGCACACAAACACAACATTTGAGAGCAGGGACATCAGGAGATGTGTGGGAGGGAGAGGGCTTGGGGGGAGGCAGGATAGGTATAAAACGCAAGGACACCAAGGACTTCCAGGAAAGAAGTTGGTATTTCAAAAAAGTGGATTTGGGGTGAAATTAGCGGGGGTAGAAAAGATCAAGGTTTTGGATTGGGGAAGATAAGAGATGGTGGTGAACAGCTGTTTTGAGGACCTGGAGGGAGGAGTGGGATTGAAGAGAGTGAGGGAGTTTGTTCCAGAGGCGGGAGAAAAGAGGAGTGAAGGTGAGCAGAGAGTCTTGATTTTGACAGTTTAACCATAAGAGGGTTGCAGGCAGATCTTGTGCGACCTGTAGGAATATTTGGGTGACAGAGCCCAGAGAGAGCTGGGGGAGCAAGGCCGGAGAGGAGTCGGTAGAAGACGGAAAGACCACCAAGCTGCCTGCGGTGAGTAAGTGAAAGGCCCTCGGAGATAGCGTCATCGCGGGAGATTCCAATGATTCTGAACGCTTTGGTTTCAACAGCGTGACGACGAGCTAGGTGTGAGGCAGGAGCACCAGCCCAGAGGGGAGAGCAGTATTCCATTGAGCTGCGGATGAAAGCCTTGTATGTGGTGAGGAGCTCAGGTGTGCCAAGGAAGGACTTCGCACGACGGAGGATGCCCAGTCGGCGACTGGCTTTGGAGGCCAGCTTGGAAATGTGGTTTTCCCAGGAAAGATCATGGCAGATAGTGAGACCCAAAAGCTTGAGTGACAGAACTTCTTGGAGAGGATTATTCAGAAAGTAGATGGGAGGGTTGTCCAGTCGGTCTTTTCAGAGAGACATCGTGAGAGTGTGTGTGATTGAAGACAGAGTTCGATAACTCTGCTTTTCCCTGAGCAGTGTTCAGCCTGACTCCATCCTTTAGGATTGAGGGAAGAAGAGGAATGTTTATCAGAGATAGACCTGACTAACCCTCGCTTGACTTTGGAGGTCTGTGAGAAACTTGAAAGTTTTGATCACAGGTGAGACTAATGTTGGGCCTTGGATCTTCATCGGACAAATGCACTGTGTTCTGAGCTGTGTGCGATCAGTTCAACCATCAGTTGGGTTTTTCTTCCAGGAGGTCGAAGCATGCTGGTTTTTTTTCTTTTTCCTTGTGAACCCTCCTCCCCTTCCTCTCTCCCCCACCCTTCCCTCTCCAATCCCACTTGAATATCGGTGTACCATGGTCGAGATAATGGACAGGAAAGTTGAATACAAGATGGAATGAACTTTTACAGAATAAAGATTTGTCCATCGTATAAAATAATGCGAGGAGGTGATGTGATGATGGATCGGCCTTGATTGGAGAGAGTGCATTTTAGGCCACACTAGTCGGCTTTACCAAATGGTCGTACACTGCACCTTGGAAGTTCTCCAATAACTGCGTGATATGCACACGTTTACTTGCATGTGATCAAGAGGAGCAGGACAAATCTGTGGAAAGTTTGAGACGACACGGCCTGGTAATAAATGGTTGCCATGTGGGTTGGAAAAGAAACGGACCGAGGAAATCCAGACATTTCGTGGATGGTCTTGGCTGCTAGGCCATGTGGTGACGTATGTGAACCAAGAACATGCCAGCTGGCATAATGGCAATTAAATCTCGACAGATTATGAAGAACGGATGGGGGTGAGTCGAGAGAATTTCCAATGTTTGCAGAGAAAGCCTCGTAGATGGAGTCATCAGAGTCGGGGGCAGGAGTGGGGTATGGTCGACCACGTATAAAGAAACAATAGGTTGTTGGGGAGAGGCACACAAAGCCAAATGTATTCTTTAGGGTTAGTACAACCAGTGAGAGGTCGGGATTGGGCCTGTCAGAGCAGAGCAAATGATAGCCATGGGGACACGTGGAAGAATCCTGGGTATCATGCGAAAGAAATGCTTTGTTAGGCTTACATTATCTGTGTTCGTTGCAGTAGCTTGGATGGAAGATCTGTGAAGTTGGAGCGCAGATGTCTGCTATTGGTGGACCAGATGGTTAGAGAAGAAGCAGCAAACACAGGAGTAAGGGAGTGGGAAAAAAACCAAAAAGAACCGCCTTCAGAGGCCATTTTTCCCCGCAGAGCAGGGGTTGGCCAAGGGAGTGGGGTGAGGGACAAGTGCTTTAATTTGGATGTGAGCTGACCCTCACTGTTGGTCTGGTTGCACTCCTGTGAGCTCAGATCGGCTTTGTGGAGTTTTACATCGTGTCTGATTGTGAGCGGGGGTCGGTTGAGCATGTGTAGTTTGTGAGGATCTGTGTGTGGGTCAACAGGTGTGACGTGGCTCGGCATGTGAGCCAGGAGCAGGGAAAGAGCAAGAAGTGTTGGAAGATGTAGAAGGAAAAGAGGACGTTACAAGCAATTGTATGATAGAATATGGGCAATGTTTGGATGATGGAACACATGGGTAAAATTGAGAGTAAGAGCACGAGTAACCCTAACCCTAACCCTAACCCTAACAAAAACCCTGACAACAACCCTAACAACAACCCTAACAACAACCCTAACCCTAACCCTAACATTAACAAAGCGTAAAGTAAAAGGGCAATAGAACAGTTTGGCAGATATCAGAATATGTCATATAAGGACAAGTTCCATGTATGAGCATGACATTTACAAAAGGTCACATGTCTTGAAAGGAAATCCATATTGAGGGCGAGGCCTGGCCTCGCATGCCCTGTGCTTTGGACCAGGTGTGGTTTCAGCACGTTACCTTGCATTTGTTTCGATGTTTCGTGATTACAACCCGCGTGCCATTATATGTCAATTGGCCACATTTTTATTTTCCGATTTGAATTGCAAGGCTCCCTCAGTGTTGTCTGTGGTGACGTGCGCGCAGGCATTCGATCGGGGACACGAAACTACCGTTCTGCCTGCAGTCGTGCATGAAGCCTTTCAAGTACGCCATCGCAGCCCATGATCTTGGCACGAAGTTCGTGCACCAGTTTGTGGGGAAGGAGCCCAGCGGATTGCGCTTCGACACTCTATCCCTCAATGAGAACAGTGAGTGGATTTGTACATCGCCATTTTTACCTCCACCAGTGAAGGTACATGAGCCTGGTGTTGGCTTAGCGGTTAGGGTGCCGGCTTGGGATCCCAGGATCCTGTGTTCGAATCCCAGTCGATCGCTGAATTAACGCCAGGGGGGTTGACTCAGCCTGTCATTGAGTACCCAGGTAATTTGAGTACCAGCTTGCTGGGATGAATGAACCCGGTGAGTACCTCGATTTAGAATAGGTACACCGTATCCCTGCACATCGTAGGAGGAGACTGAGGGTTGGCGTCAGCAAGGGCATCCAGCCATAAAAACATAACCTCAAACAGGGAACCATGATTTTCATGGGGCCTGCAAGGCTAACCCCACTCTAGTGGGGAAAAATGGCCTTAAAACGATCATTCATTCATTCACTGAAGCCTGGTGTTGGCTTAGCGGTTAGGGCGCAGGCTTGGGATCCTAGGATCCTGGGTTCGAATCCTGGTCGATCACTAAATTAACACCAGGGGGGTTGACTCAGCCTGTCATCCTTCCGAGGTCGGAAAATTGAGTACCAGCTTGCTGGGATGAATGATCCCGGTGTGTACCCCGGTTTAGAATAGGTACACCCTATCCCTGCGCACCGTAAGAGGCGACTAAGGGTTGGCGTCAGGATGGGCATCCGGCCATAAAAACATTGCCCTAAACAGGGAACCATGATTGTCATGGGGCCCGCAAGGCTAAGCCCCGTTCTAGCAGGGAAAATGGCCTTAAAACGATCATTCATTCATTCATTCATTCATTCACTGAAGGTACATGGAGGTTATGTTTTCACCTCTGTCTGTTTGTCTCACTGTGTCTGTGAATAGGATATCTCAAAAAATGATGGATGGATTCAGACGAAACCTGCTGGACAGGTTGGGTTTGTGACAAGGATGGATTTGTTGAAGATATGGATCTGAGAGTTTTAAAAATATTTTTAAAGTGGTTCTTCATAATTGAGGGGGGCCAAAAAATGATATATGGCATGATATCTCAAAAATCTGTGGACGGGTTATGACAAAAATTGGTGGATGAGTTGGGTAGTTGACAAGAACAAGCCGATTAGATTTTGCTTGAGGTACGGATGCAAATCCGGTCTATCAGTGGGATTAAAAATGTAAACTGTTCAGACTGACAGAGGAATGCGCTCTACCGATATGGAGAGTATTGTATTTATAACTCTGATGTGATAGGTCACATGATATGGCAGCCATATTGTATTAAAGGAAAAATTTTGGACATCTCTGAAACCGCCCAACAAGAAAAAATTGAAACTTTGTCTATGTCGTCAACTAAGTCCCCATGGGGTATATGGGGTGATTACGATGACGTGTTTGGTGAAGTGGTATTCCAGCCATAATTGGTTGAATCAAAATCTTTATCTGAAAAATCTGAAACTTAATTTATTTCATCTTTGACCCGATGTGAGTGAAGATTCAAATTTTTGACGTCATTGGTTATGTCATCTGGCGCCCATATTGGATGGGAAAAAAACAAAAAACCATAAAATATCTTCTTCTCCAGAACTATCCAGAACTGCGTGTTGTAAGCTATTGTTGCGGTTTTAGAACCCACACTTTTGTAAATAAATAATCACTTGTAAATATCCCATGACATTAAAGGTTAAAGGTTGCACCCCTAGTTAGTCCACAAGCAACACATAGGCCACCATAGGACTTTAGTTATTTCAGTATTATGTGTTTCAGATAAGGCCGTGTTTCCAATAGTTGAATCTGCGTTGCATCAATTAAATAAGAGTAGGTCCCAATCCATTCCGTCCATTTTGCGACCTCCCTCTCCAAGCGCCGCCATTACGCGCCTTGCCAGCAGCGTTCGCTGTCTTAGCGCCGCCATTAACCATGCGGTCGGCCCGAGGAAAAAGGGGGCGGAACGCCAAGAACAAGGTGTGGCCTGTCAACTAGCCGTCAAAGGTGTGGCCGGTAAGCCCCCACCAGCCAACCAGGGCTGAGGGAAGATCACCGACGGGCATGGCCTTTGTGGAGCGCAGAGTGATCTTGGCTCGCGTTATAAAAGCACGAGCGCAAAGCCCTTTTACGGACCTCTTTCGGGGACTTCTTGCGCAACGGACTTGCGAGGACTTGTTCAGCGGCGCTCATTGCAAACGGACTTCTTTCGGGGACTTCTTGCGCAAAGGACTTGCACGGACTTCTTGTTTTGGTGGACTTGAGAGAGCGCGGAGTGCATTGCGAAAGCCTAATACGGAGCGCACATGGGTGTAAGGGCTCACTCGCTGGTGCTATAAGAGAACCTTGGAGAGGGTGCGTTTGGCATAGCCATATAATTATTACGTACGCTGAAGGACGCCGGTCATCCCCCCCCCCCCCCCCCCCCCCCCGCCATATGTAAGGTCCGGTCGCGTTCCAAGTATGCGCGGGGCTGCCTGCCGGGTTACACCGCGGGACCTGAGCCTGGACCACCTACCTGGACCTTCCACCCTACCAGCTACAATCCCCGTGTGAGTGTGTATGTTTGTGTGGGTGTCATAATAGCGGGGCAGATATGTGAAAAAGATGTTCATTTCCGGCAGAAAGTGTGAAATTTCGCATACAGGGGTATTTTGGGGCGCTGATTTCAAAAATTGGCGGATCCAAGAGATCTAACCAATGGGCCGGCCGCCATCTTGAATTCCAATATGGCCGCCAAGACGAAATGTTGAAATTCCCTATCTTGGGTTCTAAATGACCTGTGGCGCTGAAATTTGGTACACAAGGGTGTGTTGACATGCTGAGTTCAATAATGCAATAATTTGAAATGTCTGACAAACGGCATGGCCGCCATTTTAAATTCCAATATGGCCGCCAAGCCAAACATCGATGTTTTCATTGCTTTAATAGCACAGTGTACGGTAATGTCATAATGTTAAATCATTTGAGCATTATTATGATAACTGGAAAATTGTTGCATCTCAAATCTACTGATGGGTTTGTAATTTTGTCGAAGGCAGTAGAAATTTGGGAAATTCAGCGCCCCAAAATACCCCTGTATGTGAAATTTAACACTTTCTGCCGGAACTGAACATTCACATGACATTCCAATAATTTTTTTTTTTATTATGTTTTTTCTCTTTCAGATCCAATGTCGAAATCAAAGAAAACATCGTCAACAATTCCAATGCCAACAGACTGGAACATTTGCGCTCTTTGCCAGAAACGTTTTGAAAATGAACCACTAAGAGATGCACGTAAGGGCAGCAATCAGTCGTGTCTAGACGTCTACGAGAATCTTGCTCAAAATCTCAAGGCATTGAATGATTTAGGTGCCTTGCCTTGCGGGATAAACATTTCCCGACTAGATGATGGTTGCGGTATTGCAGAAACCCTAGCTGCGCATGCTGCCAAATGGCACAAAAACTGTTATGTGCAGTGCAGCAGCTCTCGTGTGGCCAGGGCTGAATCAAGGGAAAGAAAGCAAAGTTCAGACCTTAAACTTGGTGAAGAAACTTACTCGCCTGTTAAGAAAAGACTCAGAACAAGTTTCAAATCTCCATCCGTTGAACAGAGTACTGCTAGAACATGTTTCTTTTGTGATAGCATTATCAGTAATGAAGAAATAGTCCACAGAGCGGCAACAAAAAATGTAGATTCCAATGTTCGATTGATGGCAACAGAATTGAGGGATACAAAACTCCTGGCTAGATTGTCTGTAGGTGATATGACGGCATCAGATGCTGTTTATCACAAGAAGTGCATGACTGTTCTCCACACTCGATACAGATCATTTGTAAGAAAGAATGAGGAAGCCAGTTCAAGTGAAAATATGCCACCAGAATCAGTAGCTTTGGCCGAATTGATGGCCTATTTGGAAGAAATGAAGTGTACAGATGACAGTTACACTTTCAAGTTAGCCGATCTCACAAAGCTTTATACAGAACGTCTGGCACAACTGGGAGGTGATATCTCAAAGAGGATTAATTCAACTCACCTTAAGGACAAGCTTCTCAGACACCTTCCGCAACTTGAGGCACATAAGAGCAACCATGAAGTGGCACTGTCATTCAAAGAGGACATTGGTGAAGCTTTATTGCATGCTTGTAGACAAAGCTCTGACAACGACGCGGTCATTCTCATGAGAGCTGCCCAGATTGTGCGCAAAGATATTTTGCAAAAGCAATACCAATTCAATGGATCCCTAGTTAACGAATCATATAACAACTCACCACCATCATTGGCAGCGTTGATGGAAATGATTCTTGCTGGTACAAACATACAAAAACAAAACGCAAACAACAAGGGAGGCGTCTCTGTGCAATCCTTAACTCAACTTGTAACATTCAACACTATGAAACGAGGAAGGTTGGAAACTACAGCAGTACGTCACAATTTGAAACGTGAAACATCACTGCCACTTTACCTGGGTCTTCTCATTCATAGCAAAACAAGGAAACGGGATCTCGTTGACGTTCTTTTTCAACATGGTTTGTGTGTTTCATATGATCGCATACTGGAGGTATCCACAGATGAGGCCAACAGAGTCATAGAAATATACAAACATGACGGCGTTGTGTGTCCAACAAAATTGCGAAGTGGAATATTCACAACAGGCAACCTAGACAACATAGATCACAACCCATCATCAGCATCAGCACAAAGTTCATTTCATGGAACCGCGTTATCACTGACACAACATGTTTCACATGACAAAAGTGGCAGCATTCGAAATCATGAGAATGTCACTGAGAATGAGAACAAACAGCGCTCCAAAACCATAGCCGCCCTTCCTGCATCTTACAGTGATGTGCCTCCTGAAACATTTCCAACTAATAATCCCATTCCAAGAAAACCAAAAGGTCCATCCACTCCAAGTGTGTCCTCCGGAATACAGGACAAAGAAAGTCAGTGGCTTTCGTTTGTACAAAGTCTGCAGGAGAAGGAAGGTCTTGAGAGTGAAGATAATATCTCCTGGTCAGCATACATGGCAAATCTGCAGGTTGAAGTTCCTCGGCCTCCTGCAATTACAGGACTGCTACCTCTGTTCCGCGAGAGTGCTCACACATTGGCAATGGTGAAGCATGGAATGAATTTAATCAAGCAGGCGACAGAACTAGTAAACCCCAGACAAGTTCCAGTTCTGACCGTTGATCAACCACTCTATGCAATTGCAAAGAAGATTCAATGGACTTGGCCAGGTATATATGGTGAAGACAAGTTTGTTGTGATGATGGGAGGACTTCATGTAGAGATGGCCTTGTTGAAAGCGATCGGCAGCTTCCTGGAGGGGAGTGGCTGGGCAAGTGTAATGACCAGTGCTGGTGTAACAACAGAGGGAAGAGCAGATAGTCTTCACAAAGGTTCGCAAATATCGAGGTCACAATGGGCACACCAA
Organism: Myxine glutinosa; assembly: GCF_964187855.1. Lineage (NCBI taxonomy): Eukaryota > Metazoa > Chordata > Myxini > Myxiniformes > Myxinidae > Myxine > Myxine glutinosa. Next base: position 13,189,516 of record NC_136266.1, read on the forward strand.
GTCACAGTAGCGGCGTTGTACGCTCTGCAGCGAAAGGCATACGATGACTACCGGAAAACATGTGAAACTGAAGATTTACAATCATTTGAACTTTGGAGCAAGAAGATGGCTACAAAGTACCCCCAGTTTTGCTACTGGAATAAAGTCCTGCAGTTGGAGTGTCTTCTCTTGGCATTCATAAGATCACAACGGGAAGCCAACTACACGCTCTATGTGGAGACTCTCACGGCGATCATTCCGTGGATGTTTGCCATGGACCATTACCATTACGCCAGATGGTTGACAGTGCATGTAACAGACCTTCAGGAACTTTCAAACGATTCCATGGATATCCATCGTGAATTTGTCAAGGGGAACTTTGTCACTCAGAAGTCATCACACAAGTTCTCTGCTATGGCACACGATCAGATACACGAACAGCAGAACGCTTATGTGAAAGGTGATGGTGGAGTCATTGGAATTACTGAGAATGAAGGGGCTCTTCGCCGGTGGATGGTAGCTGGTGCAGAAATAGCCAGAATCCTGAATGAGTTTGAGGACCAGTTTCAAAGACAGAGGCAAACTGATGTCCGCCACCACGAACAATTGCCTAGTGTCCAGAAATCCTTTGCATCAGATCTCAATAATGCAATCAGTTCCTTTGAAAAACTTGGAAACCCGTTTGCGGAAGACAGTAATGACTTGTATGTGCTTGACACAAAGGTCATCATGCCTGATGAAGTGATAGCCGCAGTGCGATCCATGGAGGACACTGGCAAAACACAATTTGACGGATTTGTGGGGCAGCGAATCAAGGATCCTTCTGACAATTTCTATGATAGCATTTCAAAGAACAATCTGCCACTGTTGAAATCGAAGCCCAAGAAAACACCTGGAAAGTCTGAGGCGAAGATTACACGTATGAAAAGTAATGTGGAGCTCTTCTCACGAATGTACATTTCTTGCCAAACTTGAGATGGTGATCTTAACACATTTTATGAATATGAGTGTCATGGGTGGCCACCTGCATTGGCTGAAGGTATCAATACAATGCGGCCACCAACCGGCAAGGCTGATCTTTTGCCCTGTTTGGAAGCTTTAGCACAACGTCCTCGTGATGCGCCCAAAGGAGAAGTTCGTATTTTCGATGGGGCTGCCTTAGTCCATCATTTGGAGCCTAAGAAGTGCAACAGTGTGATCAGGACATTTGGTGACTATGCACAGAAACAGGTCCTTCCGTACATTGCCCGAAAGTTAAATGAGGGGACTGTGATGCGTGTTGATGTGGTGTGGGACACCTACAGAACGGACAGTCTCAAAGAAGGCACCAGGCTTGGTCGTGGCACTGGCATACCACTCCATGTGACTGAACAGACATCCGTGCCACGAAACTGGAGCAGCTTCCTTCGTGTAGATTCCAACAAAAAGACATTATTCAGTTTCCTTGCTGATTCCCTGCAAACGATGCCTATTCCAGAGGGAAAAACACTTCTTACAACCTTAGAAGAAGAGGTTAAATCAAAGCCCCCTTCTGATGTTTCTCAAATTCGACCATGTACGCATGAAGAGGCTGATTCACGAATGATGCTACATGCTTGGCATGCATATCAGCAGGGGTACAGAAGTATCGTCATTCATGCAACAGACACGGATGTGGTTGTGTTGGCTATCGCAATGGCAAGCATTATGGACGGTTGTGCAATGTGGTTGGCATTTGGACATGGAAACTATTTCAGGCACATTGCTGCTCACACTATTGCGACTCACATTGGCCCTGAACGCTCATGGGGGCTTCTATTCCTGCATACTGTTTCCGGATGCGATACTGTTTCTGCCATATGTGGGATTGGCAAAAAGACTGTGTGGAGCATATGGAATTCCATGCCAAACTTGGGGGAGGTCTTCAATCATCTCTCACATGCACCAGCGGAAGTAACAGATGATGACATGGACAACATAGAGAGGTTCTTCATTGTTCTGTACAGTAGAACTTCCCCTCTGAAGAAAGTGAACGAAGCACGCAAGCAGCTGTTTGCTCAGGGAAATCGGCAATCGGAAAATATTCCACCGACAAAAGAGGCACTGCGTCAACATGTGAAGAGGGCAGTCTTTCAGGCCGGTCACATCTGGGGACAGTCCCAAATTGCTAACCCAGAGCTGCCTTCACCTGCAGATTGGGGATGGGCTAAAAATGCAGATGATGTCTGGCATCCATTTTGGACAGTAATGCCAGAGGCGTCAAAAGGGTGCCGAGAGCTGATCAAGTGCAAGTGTAAAAAACGGTGTGCTGGAAATTGCAAATGTTCTGCTGCTAATCTACCATGCACAGAACTATGTTTCTGCTCTGGACAATGCTTCCGAGATGAGCAGTAGGAGAAGTAAAACGGATGGAAAAAAGCTTGCAGCATGTTACGGCTGCCAACTGGTACGAAATATGCTTTGAAATGAGCTCTTTGACTTGTTATATGATTTGTCAACTAGGGATCCATTGAATTGGTATTGCTTTTGCAAAGAACCCGGGATTTTCAACATTTCGTCTTGGCGGCCATATTGGAATTCAAAATGGCGGCCATACCATTTGTCAGACATTTCAAATTATTGCCTTATTGAACTCAGCATGTCAACATACCCTTGTGTACAAGATTTGAGCACCACAGGTCATTTAGAACCCAAGATAGGGATTATCAACATTTCGTCTTGGCAGCCATATTGGAATTCAAGATGGCGGCCTGTCCATTGGTCAGACCTCTTGGATCCGCCAATTTTTGAACTCAGCATGTCAAAATACCCCTGTATGCAAAATTTCAAACTTTCTGCCGGATGTGAACATCTCGTGCAATTTTTGTTACATATCTGCCCCACTATAACTGTGTAGTTAAGCCTGCCCTGTGTCCTGCTTCTTCTTCTTCTACCTGTACATTCTTTCCTTTCCTCTTCTTTTTGGTTTGTAAATAAATTACCTTGTTCTTTCTTGGTTTTCCCTAATCCGATCGCATCCGTCCTTTCTTTCAATTGAGTACCTGTGGCACGACTCGGAACCGCTCAGAATCGGGTTAGTCATTGTTAACGGCCCGAGGCGCGGCTCGCTTCGCTCGGCGTGTCCACTAACGCCGCGGCTCGGGCGGGGCTCATTTCCTCACTTCCCTGAAGGCGCTGGTAATTAGGTAATAGGAACAATTCGGCCTACCACCCTATTCAGCGCTGACCGGAAGTGACGTCATAGCTCCAGGACTCGGGACGGCCAGCTTAAAGGACAAGGGGATTAATCCCCCCTTGATAAGGGGAGAGCCGACCCCCGAGATCCGCAACACTATTTTATTTCCTTGGCCCTTCTTCCCCACATCCCACATTGTCATCTTTGATGTCATCTGTTGCCAATATGTTGCACCAAACCGTTATGAATGTTATCTTTCTGATTCGTTACTCATTCTTTTTATTCTATTTTATTTTTCTCGATAGCCCAGCTGCAGTCCCCCACTCCATCCCCACTCCCTTCACCTCCCATGTTTGAGAGAGGTATTAAACAAACATGCGATTTATGCACAGCATGCACCTGTTGAGTGTTTTTCATGTCACCTGCTGTTTTTCAGCTGTGGTCCTTCCATTCGCTCTTTGGGCTTTCATCGAATGGCCGCACGCTTTGTGCACGTGTGTAAACATCCCCAATCACTCATGTAGACCATGTTGTGAATTCAAAATGGGGCTTTTGTCGCGTGATATATCATTTTGTTTTTCTATAACTTGAATAATGTTTTTGGGGGATATGCAGCTTGGTCTTGATGGACCAAATGTCCTTTTTTTGTAATAAGCCCCCCCCCCCCCCCTCTCCCTCCCACCCATCACATATTCCAGAACATTGCCATTGTTGAAAGTACGATTATTGATGTTAAATTTATTGTAAAAGTTGTTTACTTTATGGTTGAAGGAACACTAACTGCAGTTTATGCCTCGTGCCCTTTGAGCTGTTTCATGAGCCTTCTTCTTCTTCCTCAACAGCCCCAATTATTCCTACGTTCTAGTGGGGTTGGCATGGGGAAGTTTGGCCCAAGTCTAACATGAACCAGCTGGCAAGGTCTGCCGTTCGACCAAGGTTAGGGCAGGGATTTGGCGAGAGTGCTGGCGTTGGCTCGCCTACTCGTAGTGAAGGATACTGTGGGATCTCAAACATCCACCAACTAATGCCAGCAGAGGGGACGCGCAGTTTGATGGCTATCCGAGGGACGGCACACACATTGATGAATCACCGGGATGACAGTTTGTACCTGGTTGGGGATTCAACTCCAGGCTCGACAGCTTAGAGGTGTGGATGTGTACTTCTCGGACATAATGCCAGCCCTTTTTATGAGCCTACGTATCTATATTTAAAAAAAATCCATAGATACAGCATCTATTATATTGAATGAAATGAATGAATGAATGAATGAATGATCGTTTTAAGGCCATTTTTCCCTCTAGAGCGGGGGTTAGCCTCGCGGGCCCCATGACAATCATGGTTCCCTGTTTGAGGCAATGTCCTGGAGGGGGGGTTGCTATCTTTATAAAAAACTCTCTTCCTCACTCGCCCTGCACTGCCCTCTCTCCACCTCACCCCCAGGAATACCTTTGGCTACGGCTTCCCCTTCGCTCCCACCTTTTGTTCATATGTGTGTTGTACCGTCCACCAAATAGTGATGACTCCATCTACATCTCGCTGTCTGATAACATGGACCAACTTCTATCGACCCATCCCAACTCTCTCTTCCTCATATGTGGTGATTTAAATTGTCACCATGCCAGTTGGCTGGGTGTGGGTACCTCTCTCACCAGCCATGGCTCTTCAGCAAAGGACTTCTGTGACTCACTGGGACTGACACAATCTGTCAATTTCCCGACCCGGATCTCAATCAATGGAGCATCTTCTCTTCTGGACTTGGTTATGACTAACTTCCCTGAAAATGTCTGCTGCTCTTCTTCTGCTCCAATCGGCTCATCTGATCATGTGCTTGTTAAAGTGGACATCTCTCTGACCATTCTCAGAGAGCCTCCTCAGCGTCGACGAGTCTGGCATTTCACTCAGGCCAACTGGCATGGTCTTCAAGCAGCCATCAATCATCTGGACTGGTCTCCCATCTCTACCGCCTCTGACATCAACTCATCCTGGGAATTCTTCCAAAGTAAACTGCTCTCTCTCATGCACAGATTTATCCCATCTCGTCTGCAGTTGTCATACCCTTCCTCCCGTCCATGGTACACGGAATCTTGTGGTGAGGCTATTGCCCAGAAACAACTTGCTTTCGTCTCCTGGAAAGCAAATCCAACGGAAGGAAATCTCATTTCCTTTCACAAAGCCCGAAACAAGTGTGTGTCCACCCTCAGGAGAGCCAGGAAACAATATCTATCCGTTCTCAGGACAGAACTCTCTTATCTGTCTCCCTCTTCCAAATCCTGGTGGCATCTGGTCAAATCTGTTTCTGGTGTTTGTTCCCCCTCCATCCCCTCCCTCACCTCAAACGGCCACACGGCTGACTCCGCGCGTGAAAAAGCTGAATGCCTCAACTCTGTGTTTGCCTCTAAATCTTGTGTCCCAAACCCATCCCTCTCTGTACCCACCGTACCCATTCATACCCAGCTGCTCCTGGACTCTGTGTCCTTTCCTCCTGACAAGGTGGAAAAGTTTCTGTCAACCCTCGACTCTGATTCTGCAACTGGACCTGACGGCATCAGCCCACGGGTCCTAAAATCTTGTTCTTCCGCTCTTTCACTCCCTCTCTGTTCTCTTCACACTCTCTTTTAGTCAAGGTCATCTGCCATCTGCTTGGAAATCTGCCAACATCACCGCTTTGCACAAAAAAGGTGCAAAAACAGATCCTAGCAACTACAGACCAATCAGCCTTCTCTCAATTATCAGTAAAGTCATGGAATCCATCATTGCTTCAGATATGAAATCTTTCCTCTTCTCCAATGGTTTGATCTCTGATCATCAATTTGGTTTCAGACCTGGTCACTCTACTCTGGACATGCTGCTTCTGCTTTCTCAGCAATGGATGGAGGTCCTCAATGCCAAACAGGAAATTAGAGCTGTCTCCCTTGACATATCACGTTCCTTCGATACGGTCTGGCACCCCGCCCTGCTCACCAAACTCTCCTCTGTTGGTATCCATGGAAATCTCCACGCATGGCTGGCGGACTTCCTCTCTAGTCGTAGTCAACGTGTGGCGCTGAATGGGTTTCTCTCATCTCCTCTTCCTGTTCAGGCTGGAGTTCCCCAAGGCAGTGTTCTGGGCCCTGTGCTTTTTCTGGTCTTCATCAATGATCTCCCCGACTCTCTTGAAAATCCTCTCTATCTCTTTGCTGATGACTCTACTCTCTGTCGCTCCATTCTTCATCCCTCAGATCGACAGTCTGCAGCCCCCTCACTCTCTGCAGACCTGGACAAAATCACAGACTGGGCAAACATGTGGAACATGTCTTTCAATCATGACAAATCTCACACTCTTACAATGTCTCTCCGAAAAGACCGACTGGACAACCCTCCCATCTACTTTCTGAATAATCCTCTCCAAGAAGTTCTGTCACTCAAACTTTTGGGTCTCACTATCTGCCATGATCTTTCCTGGGAAAACCACATTTCAAATCTGGCCTCCAAAGCCAGTCGCCGACTGGGCATCCTCCGTCGTGCGAAGTCCTTCCTTGGCACACCTGAGCTCCTCACCACGTACAAGGCTTTCATCCGCAGCTCAATGGAATACTGCTCTCCCCTCTGGGCTGGTGCCCCTGCCTCACACCTAGCTCGTCTTCACGCTGTTGAAAGCAAAGCATTCAGAATCATTGGAATCTCCCGCGATGAAGCTAACTCCAAGGGCCTTTCACTCACTCACCGCAGGCAGGTTGGTGGTCTTTCCGTCTTCTACCGACTCCTCTCTGGCCTTGCCCCCCCAGCTCTCTCTGGGCTCTGTCCCGCAAATATTCCTACAGGTCGCACAAGATCTGCCTGCAACCCTCTTATGGTTAAACTGCCAAAATCAAGACTCTCTGCTCACCTTCGCTCCTTCATTCCTCTTTTCTCCCGCCTCTGGAACAAACTCCCTCACTCTCTTCAATCCCATTCCACCCTCCAGGTCTTTAAAACAGCTGTTCACCACCATCTCTTATCTTCCCCCATCCAAAACCTTGATCTTTTCTATCCCCGATAATTTCAGCCCAATTTCACTTTTTGAAATACCAACTTCTGACCTGGAAGTCCTTGGTGTCCTTGTGTTTTATACTTCTCCCATCCCCCACCCCCCGAGCCCTCTCCCTCCCACACATCTCCCTGCTCTCAAATGTTGTGTGCTCTCAAGTGTTTGTGTGCTTCCCATTCTCTTGTCTTCCGCTCCCTCTTTTATATATTTTGTTTGTCTGGTTGATTTGTTTGTGAAGTAAATGTCAGCTCTTTCACGAGCGTCGATTCAGTATACAAAAAAAAAAGTTTTTATGGCCGGATGCCCTTACTGACGTCCACCCTTGGTCACGCTCTTACGATGCGCAGGGATACGGTGTACCTATTCTAAACCGGGGTACACACCGTGATCATTCATCCCAGCAAGCTGGTACTCAATTTGCCGACCTCGGAAGGATGACAGGCTGAGTCAACCCCCTGGAGTTAATTCAGCGATCGACCGGGATTCGAACCCAGGATCCTAGGATCCCAAGCCGGCACCCTAACCGCTAAGCCAACACCAGGCTAAACCACAGCATCTCTTATATTATTGGTTTAATATAATTAAAATGTCTCGGGGAGATCTCGCCAATCTGCTCCCTGCACCCCCTTTCAGCCGAGGATCAATATTTATTGAATATGGTGGCACTGATGATGTTTTGGTGAGAAACCATCAGTTTTGGCTCACAGGATTAATGTTGGTGGCTTGCTGGCCCACGAGTTGTTTTGGCTTTAATAAAACGATCATTTTGATGCAGTGCCAGAAGGGGTGCTGCATCTCTGAGCACACGAGCCATCAGATAGCGACATTGTCTACTGTCCTGTCCACGATATTCGATGTTGGACGACGAAGATCCCACAATATCTTTTGCAAATAGCAGGCCGTTGTGTGCCAGTACAATAGTGGAATTCCCTTCTGCTGGTTGGCTGCGTCATTAGCCTTACCTTCACGATTGTGAGAATGCTAAGGTGTACATGTGGTGCAGGTTTCACGAGACAAACGGTGGCCTCCAGTGTGTAAATTCTCCTTTATTCTTGACTTGCAATTTCAGATTCGCAACAGTTTGTCGTACATCCTTCTTTTAAGCTCACAAAACACGATGGTCGCAGTTTTGGGGGTTTTTACCTCTGCCACCTGAGGTGGATGGAGGTTATGTTTTCACCCCTGTCTGTCTGTCTGTCTGTCTGTGTATGTATTTGTCTGTCTGCCTGTTTGTGAGCAATATATCTTAAAGTTGCAGACAGATTTGGACGAAATTTGGTGGAGAGGTTGCGTGTGTGACGAGGACGAAATGATTCGATTTTGGTGAAGATCCGGATACGGCTAGTAGAATATTTTGAGTGATTCTTCACCATTGAGACATCGGGCAGACATTGATATATAACGTGATCTCTCAAAAAGTTGTGCACGGATTCGGACGAAACTTGCTGAATGAGTTTGTTTAGGTGATGAGAACAAGTGATTCGATTTTGGTTCAGGTCCGGATCCAGATCCGGCCTAGCTGTCGGATAGAAAATGTAACCTGTTCAGCCTTGTGGAGGTATGCTCTGTACCGAGTGCCGCTCTCGTTTTACTTTGTTTCTTTTTCACTTTTGGCCACCTGTGACGTCATCACGCACAGACATGTTTTGGAGAGGTGTTTTTCATCAGCAGGAAGACCTCATGCTGTTTGGCTGCACATCAAACACTTGTTTTTGCTTTATGACGTGCACTCAACGTGGATAAACCCACGATCCTTCTGACCTATCATCAGATGAGGTGCACCTCCATTACATTGGTTCAGTTTTGGTGTACATCCATTGGTGTACATTGGTTCAGTTTTGGTGTACATCCATTGGTGTACATTGGTTCAGTTTTGGTGTACATCCATTGGTGTACATTGGTTCAGTTTTGGTGTACATCCATTGGTGTACATTTGTCCAGTTTTGGTGTACATCCATTGGTGTACATTGGTTCAGTTTTGGTGTACATCCATTGGTGTACATTTGTTCAGTTTTGGTGTACATCCATTGGTGTACATTGGTTCAGTTTTGGTGTACATCCATTGGTGTACATTGGTTCAGTTTTGGTGTACATCCATTGGTGTACATTGGTTCAGTTTTGGTGTACATCCATTGGTGTACATTTGTTCAGTTTTGGTGTACATCCATTGGTGTACATTGGTTCAGTTTTGGTGTACATCCATTGGTGTACATTTGTTCAGTTTTGGTGTACATCCATTGGTGTACATTTGTTCAGTTTTGGTGTACATCCATTGGTGTACATTGGTTCAGTTTTGACCTTTTCAGGCCGTTGACATGCACAAGTACACCAAGATGTTTTTTTTAATTATTTTTGTTTTTAGGAGTAAGAGGAGGAGAGCGAATTTAGAGGGGGGGGGGGGCATACGAGGATGTCGATATTTCCACCATTTTGTGGACAGCAAGGTTGTAAATATTTTCAAAAAGCTTTCCTTTGGAGTCTTAGTCCAACCATAGTCACGTGGTCGCATTTCCTGAAAGAGCGGCCATTTTGAAAATGAAAACCATGGTTGAAGTTTGATCTGAGCCTTGGTTCGGGAAACAAATGTCGACCGGATTGAAGTGTCATTTTGTGGGGTGAGTAAGGGTTAAATACAAAACAACAAGCTCGCTTATTGAATGTGATGGTAACCTGGACCTGGACGACTTATTTACAGCAGGTTATCAGATTGAATGAAGTATTGTGATGGTAACCTGGACCTGGACGACTTATTTACAGCAGGTTATCAGATTGAATGAAGTAATGTGATGGTAACCTGGACCTGGACGACTTATTTACAACAGGTTATCAGATTGAATGAAGTAATGTGATGGTAACCTGGACCTGGACGACTTATTTACAACAGGTTATCAGATTGAATGAAGTATTGTGATGGTAACCTGGACCTGGACGACTTATTTACAACAGGTTATCAGATTGAATGAAGTATTGTGATGGTAACCTGGACCTGGACGACTTATTTACAACAGGTTATCAGATTGAATGAAGTAATGTGATGGTAACCTGGACCTGGACGACTTATTTACAACAGGTTATCAGATTGAATGAAGTATTGTGATGGTAACCTGGACCTGGACGACTTATTTACAACAGGTTATCAGATTGAATGAAGTATTGTGATGGTAACCTGGACCTGGACGACTTATTTACAACAGGTTATCAGATTGAATGAAGTATTGTGATGGTAACCTGGACCTGGACGACTTATTTACAACAGGTTATCAGATTGAATGAAGTATTGTGATGGTAACCTGGACCTGGACGACTTATTTACAACAGGTTATCAGATTGAATGAAGTATTGTTCCAAAAGCATTCCATGATGGTCTCATTTATTGAACCGCTTTAACCACGACGGTTGCCCCTTCATAGCCCCAAAGATGGCAGTTGGCATGTGGACGTACAAACATCTGGAGGAGTGAATTTGTGTTGGAGTTTCTGCTTGGACAGAAACCACACTCTGGGACACCAATCAGGGTAGAGGGACACTTGAAGGAATAACGGGTGAGGGGAAGAAGCACATAGAAAAAAAACAACAACAACAACTGTATGATCCCAGACATGTATGTTTTACACATGCAGCAAAAGCTACCTCTGGAGTAGACCACGGAAATGATGGGCCAAAGGGCCTCCTTATGTCCATGCTCAAGGTCGACGGGTTGTCGCATCCACACGTTGGACTCTGTACGCTTGTGGAGACTGATGACCCTTTTTGTATTAATTTACCTTGAGGGAAGTAAGTATTGGAATGCAATCGGTTTGATTTCTGACAGCGCATCGACCTTTGAACCGCTCAGTCCAAGCTCCGCCTCTCACTGCTGAGGGAGTCACGTGACATATCGTGCTCGATCGCCCAAAGCGCTGTTATTTCATATTTTGCATCAATTTGGTTAACAATTGAAAGTTCCTGTGACGTTGAAAGTTCCTGTGACGGTGAAAGTTCCTGTGACGTTTAAAGTTCCTGTGACGTTTAAAGTTCCTGTGACGTTGAAAGTTCCTGTGACGTTGAAAGTTCCTGTGACGTTGACCTTCTGCTTGTGAAAATAACGGTACAGTAAATGTTGGGAAATTGGACCGATGGTTATGAAGCGTGTAAGAAACACGTGTGCGCGTGCGTCTGTGTGTGCGTGTCTGTACGTGTACGTGTGCGTGTCTGTACGTGTGCGTGCCGTTGATGATATTTAATATTTATGAATGCCGAGTTGTTCTATAACCTAAATGAATACATTGTTTTTGCGTTTGCAGACAAACCGCACAATCCAATGGTAAACGCCGGCTCCATCGTCGTGATGTCATTGATCAAGGTGAGTTGACCTGTCCCTCACTACATCGGTGAATATTCACCACCTGGGTAGTTATGCACAACTCACTCGGAACGAAACACCAAGTGTTCATTGTTCCTTTAAGAACCATCTTCATCGAGGCCCCTGTTGATAAAACGTTGCTCCTTATCATCGGTTTTTTTTTTTTGGTTTTTTTTTAGTCCACATTTGATGTTTATTATTCATTTCTTTTTTGGAAGTGAACGTTAATCATCGATTTAGGTGGTTTTGTTTTGATATTTTCACCTTCCTTTAAGTTGTTCGATTTTATTTATTTATTGTGCTGCATTGCCACTCAGATTTTATTATTTATTTATTTATTTATTTGTGCTGCACTGCCACTCAGATTTTATTATTTATTTATTTATTTATTTGTGCTGCATTGCCACTCAGATTTTATTATTTATTTATTTATTTATTTGTGCTGCACTGCCACTCAGATTTTATTATTTGTTTATTTATTTATTTGTGCTGCACTGCCACTCCGATTTTATTATTTATTTATTTATTTATTGTGCTGCATTGCCACTCAGATTTTATTATTTATTTATTTATTTATTGTGCTGCATTGCCACTCAGATTTTATTATTTATTTATTTATTTATTTGTGCTGCACTGCCACTCAGATTTTATTATTTGTTTATTTATTTATTTGTGCTGCACTGCCACTCAGATTTTATTATTTATTTGTGCTGCACTGCCACTCAGATTTTATTATTTATTTATTTATTTGTGCTGCACTGCCACTCAGATTTTATTATTTGTTTATTCATTTGTGCTGCACTGCCACTCAGATTTTATTATTTATTTATTTATTTATTTGTGCTGCACTGCCACTCAGATTTTATTATTTGTTTATTCATTTGTGCTGCACTGCCACTCAGATTTTATTATTTGTTTATTTATTTATTTGTGTTGCATTGCCACTCAGATTTTATTATTTATTTATTTATTTATTTGTGCTGCACTGCCACTCAGATTTTATTATTTATTTATTTATTTATTTGTGTTGCATTGCCACTCAGATTTTATTATTTGTTTATTTATTTATTTGTGTTGCATTGCCACTCAGATTTTATTATTTATTTATTTATTTATTTGTGCTGCACTGCCACTCAGATTTTATTATTTGTTTATTTATTTATTTGTGTTGCATTGCCACTCAGATTTTATTATTTATTTATTTATTTATTTGTGCTGCACTGCCACTCAGATTTTATTATTTATTTATTTATTTATTTGTGCTGCACTGCCACTCAGATTTTATTATTTGTTTATTCATTTGTGCTGCACTGCCACTCAGATTTTATTATTTGTTTATTTATTTATTTGTGTTGCATTGCCACTCAGATTTTATTATTTATTTATTTATTTATTTGTGTCGCACTGCCACTCAGATTTTATTATTTATTTATTTATTTATTTGTGCTGCACTGCCACTCAGATTTTATTATTTATTGATTTATTTATTTGTGCCGCACTGCCACTCAGATTTTATTATTTATTTATTTGTGCCGCACTGCCACTCAGATTTTATTATTTATTTATTTATTTATTTGTGCTGCACTGCCACTCCGATTTTATTTATTTATTTATTTGTGCTGCACTGCCACTCAGATTTTATTATTTGTTTATTTATTTATTTGTGCTGCACTGCCACTCCGATTTTATTATTTGTTTATTTATTTATTTGTGCTGCACTGCCACTCCGATTTTATTTATTTATTTATTTGTGCTGCACTGCTACTCAGATTTTATTATTTGTTTATTTATTTATTTGTGCTGCACTGCCACTCAGATTTTATTTATTTATTTATTTATTTGTGCTGCACTGCCACTCAGATTTTGTTTATTTATTTATTTATTTGTGCTGCACTGCCACTCAGATTTTATTATTTGTTTATTTATTTATTGTGCTGCACTGCCACTCCAATTTTATTATTTGTTTATTTATTTATTTGTGCTGCACTGCCACTCCGATTTTATTATTTATTTATTTATTTATTGTGCTGCACTGCCACTCAGGTTTTTTTATTTGTTTATTTATTTATTTGTGCTGCACTGCCACTCAGATTTTATTATTTATTTGTTCATTTATTTGTGCTGCACTGCCACTCCGATTTTATTATTTATTTATTTATTTATTTGTGCTGCACTGCCACTCAGATTTTATTATTTGTTTATTTATTTATTTGTGCCGTGCTGCCACTCCGATTTTATTATTTATTTATTTATTTATTTGTGCCGCACTGCCACTCCGATTTTATTATTTGTTTATTTATTTATTTGTGCTGCACTGCCACTCCGATTTTATTTATTTATTTATTTGTGCTGCACTGCCACTCAGATTTTATTATTTGTTTATTTATTTATTTGTGCCGCACTGCCACTCCGATTTTATTATTTATTTATTTATTTATTTGTGCCGCACTGCCACTCCGATTTTATTATTTGTTTATTTATTTATTTGTGCTGCACTGCCACTCCGATTTTATTTATTTATTTATTTATTTGTGCTGCACTGCCACTCAGATTTTATTATTTGTTCATTTATTTATTTGTGCTGCACTGCCACTCCGATTTTATTATTTGTTTATTTATTTATTTGTGCTGCACTGCCACTCCGATTTTATTTATTTATTTATTTGTGCTGCACTGCTACTCAGATTTTATTATTTGTTTATTTATTTATTTGTGCTGCACTGCCACTCAGATTTTATTTATTTATTTATTTATTTGTGCTGCACTGCCACTCAGATTTTGTTTATTTATTTATTTATTTGTGCTGCACTGCCACTCAGATTTTATTATTTGTTTATTTATTTATTGTGCTGCACTGCCACTCCGATTTTATTATTTGTTTATTTATTTATTTGTGCTGCACTGCCACTCCGATTTTATTATTTGTTTATTTATTTATTTGTGCTGCACTGCCACTCCGATTTTATTATTTATTTATTTATTTATTGTGCTGCACTGCCACTCAGGTTTTATTATTTGTTTATTTATTTATTTGTGCTGCACTGCCACTCAGATTTTATTATTTATTTTGTTTATTTATTTGTGCTGCACTGCCACTCCGATTTTATTATTTGTTTATTTTTCCCCAGCAAAGTCTCAGCACTTCTGAGAAATTTGATTACGTAAGTGGACTTCGTACATTTCGCTTTGTGTGCTTTGTACACTTTTCATGTGGAAATGACGAGCGATTCCCAGATGTTGAAGCTTTTTGTGAATGTGCCCATATGGTGGGTGTCGTCCCGGTTATGGTGCGGATTGTTTCGTAATGTGTGCTCTTGTCAAACCGTGAAAGTGCAAGGTCTTTGTATATTCAACTCAGGTGATGGACTATCTGAGGAAAATGGCAGGATTTGAGTACGTGGCTTTCAACAACAGCACGTAAGTCTCCTGCGATGGAAACCTGAGATGTACCTGAGCGTCGGTGATGAGAAATCCACTAAACCATCCAAATGCCTGAAATGATTTGACTCTAGTGTTTCCGTTTGGTCATGATGCTGCACCCTGCTCGGCTTGCCAACGTTAGTTGCCATTGGGTCTTGTCCCGAGCATGACCATACCTCACCCTGGTCTCCCACAGTGAATAGAATGTCTGCCTACCGTGTGACCAAAGCGAAACGGTTTGGATTATATTGGCCAACTGTACATTGTTCTTCCTTTGCGGACAGCTTCCAGTCGGAGAGAGAGACGGGGGACAGGAATTTTGCCATCGCATACTACCTCAAGGAAAAGAAGGTGAGATCCACGTAGTCCTGTATTGATGAGGCCTGCTGGGGTTCATCAACTCGTTCTGCTGTCAGGTTAGCCCATTGGTGTTCCCATCTGAGCACTTGGCTCATCATGCACATACCCCAGATTACATTCCCCATGCATCAGATCTGTATGTCCATTGACATCCTTGTAATTCATGTAAAAGTACATTGGTATCTCTTGATGTCTTTGTCCACTGTATGTGCATTTTGACTTTGCACGTCCCTCATTGATCCACAAGTGTTGCTTCCTTGTCCGAAGGGCCCCTCACCGCATTACCCTTTGGTCCTGTTCATCCAACTCGACTACACAGGACGCTAAAGATCCAAAACAATTTTTTCTACAACCTTTAAAATCTCATTTCAATTTTACTTCAATTGGTAAAATTGAAGTTACTTAAACTTAGTATACTTAAACAGGGTAGAACACAAATCACTTTTTTGACACTTTCAAAACCCTTCCGTTTAGTAGGACGGCATTTTACATCATCTCGACCAATCAGATTTGCCGCACGCAGACCCCGCCCATGTCCTTGTTTCTCAAGACTGAATGGGGTAAGATGGTCCATGAACTCTGTACTTGGACATGGGGATCGACAGGATTTTAATTGGAAAATGTCCCCATAAGTTGGGATCCATGGGGAGGAGGAAATTCCTCCTTAGGAAATGCCCCACTGAGTGCGGTGAGAAGGGCAGCACTGTTGCCATGGAGTTGCTAGTACCCAGAGTGCTCCACGGCGTGACAGTACTTACCCCAAGGTGTGACTTGTGTATCACTACAATCAAGCTTGTAGTGGAGTCAGCTCCACTACAAGCTTTAGATCCTGAAAAAAAATAACCTTCAGTGTGTTGTCACATGACCTTTGAGATCAAACAGAACAGTGTCATGACCTTTGACCTTTGAGGTCAAACTGAACTGTTGACAGTGTCATGACCTTTGACCTTTGCGGTCAAACAGAACAGTGTGTTGACAAGAACCTGGGCAGAGACATATCCATCGATGCCTTTCCAACGAATTATACGTTCTGGATTTTTAGCCGGTCCCCTGTTTGACAGGAGATGGGTGTGTGTGTGTGTGTGTGTGTGTGTGTGTGTGTGTGTGTGTGTGTGTGTGTGTGTGTGTGTGTGTGTGTGTGTCCGGGTGTGTGTCCGTGTGTGTGTGTGTGTGTGTGTGTGTGTCCGGGTGTGTGTGTGTGTGTGTCTGGGTGTGTGTGTGTGTGTGTCCGGGTGTGTGTGTGTGTGTGTCCGGGTGTGTCCGGGCTGTAACTATTTTACCATTTGAATTTTGTCATCAAAATTTAACCAAAGCATTATTTTGAGAATATGGAGAAGGCAAATTAATAACTTGGTCTAAAGGTCAAAGGTCAGCATTGCATAAAATCTATTTTCATCTGATTGACCTGAAATTTTAAGAATTTGCATATTGGGTCACAGAATTGGTTCACCAATGAAAAGCTCACAGCTGATTATTTTTATGCCTCCGCCCGACAAGGTCGCCGGAGGCATCATGTTTTCGGTGTTGTACGTCTAATCGTGTTGTACGGTTGTACCGGCTAAACCTCGTTTTTCTCAGCAACCACATGTCCGATTGAGACGAAACTTGCAGGGTAGGAATGACACCCATGCAGAATGTTTTTATGATAATTGTGAGGTCATAGGCCACGTGGTATGGCAGCCATATTGGATTAAAAGCAAATAATTAATAAATTATTTCTAGGAAACCGCTGAATGGAAAAAATCTGAAATTGCATGCACATGATCTATGACCCATTTGTATTGAAATATTAAATTTATGACATCATAGGTCACATGGTTTGGCAGCCATATTGGATTGAAGGAAAATATTTAATAATTATATCTCTGAAACCGATCACCCTATCAATGCGAAATTTTACAAATATCATCTAACAGAACTGTTGCATATCGTTTGAAAATGATGTCAAAGGTCACCTAGTTTGTCAGCCATCTTGGATAAAAAACGAACCTTATCCGATCAACATGAAACTTCACAAACATGATCCCCTACCCATCCATATGCAGACTGCAGAGTGATGGCATCTACCCATTGTGGGACTGTGCGGAGGCATATTGGTGACAGTCGCATTGTTGTAGTTTCTATCTAAAGCTCGAAGGTCAAGGCTGCATAATGAATGAATGAATGATCGTTTTAAGGCCATTTTCCCCGCTAGAGCAGGGGTTAGCCTTGCGGGCCCCATGACAATCATGGTTCCCTGTTTGAGGCAATGTTTTTATGGCCGGATGCCCTTCCTGGCACCAACCCTTAGTCGCCTCTTACGATGCGCAGGGATACAGTGTATCTATTCTAAATCGGGGTACACACCGTGATCATTCATCCCAGCAATCTGGTACTCAATTTGCCGACCTCGGAAGGATGACAGGCTGAGTCAACCCCCCTGGTGTTAATTTAGCGATCGACCGGGATTCGAACCCAGGATCCTAGGATCCCAAGCCGGCACCGTAACCGCTAAGCCAACACCAGGCTGCATAAAATCATCAATTTTCATTTTGTATTTTTGTATTAGTTAAAACGGTTTTCATTATTTTGAGCATACGGAAGAAGAAGACGTCTGAATACAAACGGACACGAACGGGTTTAGCATTTTCAGATGCTTTCTAGTTGGCTCACCTACAATGTAGTTTCGGGGAGCTTATGCGATGGCGCGTAGTCCGTCTATCAGTCCGTAAATACTTGCAACTTCTTTGAAACTGCTGATGGGATTGTGACCAAACTTGACACACATGATATTTTGTATGTTGCAACTGATGTTTGTCGAAGGCATGAAAAAAATCGGGGTTTAAGGGGGGTCTAGCAGGACTCAAAGTGGATGCAGTGGCAACTAGTGGCAACTCTGGACAGAGTGAATCTCTCAGATCGGCGTGCGATGTTTGTGGCCAGTGCTTTTGCACAATCTCTTGGTCATACCATTGAAGACAAGTGCAAGCCAACAATAATAAATAATTTGAGTAATTGAAAATAGATAATTATCTGTGAATTGATGAATGATGCTAAAAATTCTGTATCTTATTATTCATTAAAATTTGTCAACATTTTGAGCAACCTCTAAATATTGTCCGATCAAGCTCAAATTTTCACCACAAACTACTTTCTTCAATAGAAATAGGGGCAGGCTTGTGGAGAAATGAAAGTCCAATCTTCAAATTTTTGGACCACCCGACCCGTGATGTACCAAAGTTTGTTCACGGCATTGATAATAAAATCAGGCTCTAAAGGGGTTTATGGGGCTGAAGTGCGGGGTTGGGCGGGGTGTGTGGGGGGGGGGGGGGGGGGTTGCCTCCCCAAAATAGCTATTTTTTGTTTGTTTAAAGTTTTTTGATTACGTTAGTATGATTAATTATACATGCTGCCCTGTCTTCTAGCAACCATTGAAATTGGTTAAAAATATCATGATACTGTTTAAAATACCTTTATTCAGTGTAGTATACTGCTTTATTCTACCAGGTGAGCACCCAGGGGTATTGCCCTTATTTTATTAATTTTTTTGCGGTCAAGTTACCTACGTTCCACGCTGTTGTTGTTTTTCTACTTCAGGATGCCCTGTAGGCAGAGGATTTGCTTAGATTAATGCTGTGTTTGTGTTTTCATCGTGAAGCTTCAAATTGTATAAACATGTGTACACTGAGGTCTTATTGAAATGTTTCTCCTCCATTGAGTCACAATGCAAACACCTTATTTAAAAGGCAGATTCAACATGCAGGTGTCATCACTTGTGTATGGCTTCTGTTTGCCATGCAGATGTCATGAGAGAAATGTGACCAAAGTGTGACTCAACTTGATATTGTCGATAAGATTGCTAAATAACAAGGTGTTTCAGTCTAGACAGGTTAGGTGTTACCTGTTACCTGATTTTTACCTGTGTGGTGATCAATGGAAGTATGGTGACACACATACATGCGTACGTACCTTGGTCACGTTTTTTATGCTTCCGCCGACAAAGTCGCCGAAGGCATTATGTTTTCGGGTTGTCTGTTCATCCGTCCGTCCGGGCTATGCCTCGCTTTTCTCAGCAACCACATGTCCAATTGGTGGTATATATATATGTAACTTTACAGGTGGTATCCCAATGGGGAACAAAAGCATGATAATCATGAGTTCACCATCATAGGTGAAGTGGTATACCAGCCAAAAATGTTTTAATCGAATTTCTTATCCGAAAACTCTGAAATTGCATGCACATGATCTGTGACCCATTTGTATTGAAATATTAAATTTATGACATCATAGGTCACGTGGTTTGGCAGCCATATTGGACTGAAGGAAAATATTAAATAATTATATCTCTGAAACTGCTCACCCTATCGATGCGAAATTTTAAAAAATATCATCTAACAGAACTGTTGCATATAGTTTCAAAATAATGATGTCATAGGTCACGTGGTTTGGCAGCCATCTTGAATAGAAAAACGAACCTTATCCGATCAACACGAAACTTCACAAGCATGATCCTGATCCCCACCCAGCCACCCATACATATGCAGAGTGATGGCATCTACCCGTTGTGGGACTATGCGGAGGCATATTGGTGACACGGTCGCATCGTTCTAGTTTAATAATGACTTGCGTGACGACTCCGATATTAAGGGACGATATCGCGCTCTGTGTGAGCAAATGTCCATCGTAGGTTTTTCCTTCGTTCTGAAGAAATCAAGTGTCATCTGTTTCAATCGTACTGTCGTAACTTGTACTGTTCAGCTTTGTGTGGCAAATTTGTCCAATCGTCGTTACGCAAAATGATCAATGCCTTTCGTTGGTTGTTGGGCCTTACTAGTTGGCATAGTGCTTCTCAAACCTTTGTAAGTCATAGGGTGATGTCTTTGTAAAAACAGCTCAGGAAGTCGGTGTACGGCTTCGTAAATCGTGTGATCCTTATCGAAAACAAGCTTTCCAGTTATTCAACAATGCTGGACTCCGGTCCTCGTCGCTTGTGCAGAGGTGGAGCAACCTACTGTTCCTATAATACTGTGATGATGTCATACTAATTGTTATTATTATTACTCATGTATACACTCTGTGTCTGCAATTAATTAAAATTACAAATACCCTGTTACTCATCTACTCTGCAGCAGATCGTATACATTGTTGTACTAAGCAGGTGTTGTGCAGGTGTTGTATAGTCGTTATAATGACAGTGTAGTTTTCAGGTTACCATACAACTTCCAATCTCTGTTCCTGGGTAATCACGAAATCTTTTTTGGATCATTTGAATCTCCATAAATCCAATGAGTAAGCGCTTTTAGCTCTGCTCGCGGCTGTCTGCTGCGGACAATCTTTGAGCAATGCGTTGTATTTGTGCCTGATCTGCATCCCTCTGGATGGAACCGGCCTGACGAGAGCTGATTTTGTACCTCAAGTGTGGAACTCCCAATTGTAGTCTGGTGAACTGGACAGGCCTGAACCAGCATAGTACGATCCTGCTGGGGATGAACGGAGCACCTGCCGTACGGTGTTAAACAATCAAACCATGCAAGGTGTTGTCACCCTGTTGGTTCCTCAATGACATTGCACATGAGAGCAAACATAGGTCTACGCATCCCCAGCATGAGAATCGACCATGTTGGTACGTTTGTTTATAAACCTATCGATGGAGCTGCTCTGTACATCCCGAACCCCATTTATCGTTTCAGTGCTTTCCCGAAGGTATCGATGTCATCACCTGCCTGGATTTCTACTTCCAGGTATGTATGACGGTGCTACAATGTAAAAAAATAATCAAAGAAAGTTTATTGCGCAAATGCACACATGTTGGAGGTACGGTAGACAAATTGTATTGTTCGGTGCAATTGGTTTTATGGGACATGACGTCATTGTCTTTGGTGGATATTTCTTCCTTTTTCTTTAAACGAAGTCGAGGCTCGTAGAAGATCTAGAACCCAGAATGGACCACAATAAGAGAGCAGTAAGAACATTGTGGAAAGTGGTGATGATTGTGATGGTGGTGGACACCAACAGCAGGGTATGAGGGTACTTGGAGGAAGAATAGGATCGAGGGGAAGAGGATGTCGTTAATTTGTAAATTAGCAGGAACTTCCGCGCAGTTGTGTCCCTCCCCTTCATTCCTCCAAGATGGGTGATGTGCCACCATCTTGGGTTGTCACCTGTTGCAACCCGTGCTATTTTATACTGCTGACCCATCTCCCCTGTGTGACTTCCTGGTTTGCTTGCCTCTTGTCCACCTGTCCCTCTTTGCTCCATTTGCCTGTCTGGTTTGCCTCTTGCCCACCTGTCCCTCTTTGCTCCATTTCCTTGTCTGGTCTGTCCCTTGTCCACCTGTCTGGTCTGCCTCTTGTCCATCTGTCCCTCTTTGCTCATTTCCTTGTCTGGTCTGCCTCTTGCCCACCTGTCCCTCTTTGCTCCATTTGCCTGTCTGGTCTGTACCTTGCCCACCTGTCTCTTTTTTCTCCATTTGCTTGTCTGGTCTGCCTCTTGCCCACCTGTCCCTCTTTGCTCCATTTGCCTGTCTGGTCTGTCCCTTGTCCACCTGTCTCTTTTTTCTCCATTTGCTTGTCTGGTCTGCCTCTTGCCCACCTGTCCCTCTTTGCTCCATTTGCTTGTCTGGTCTGCCCCTTGTCCACCTGTCCCTCTTTGCTCCATTTCCTTGTCTGGTCTCTGCCTCTTGTCCACCTGCCTGGTCTGTCCCTTGTCCACCTGTCTCTTTTTTCTCCATTTGCTTGTCTGGTCTGCCCCTTGCCCACCTGTCCCTCTTTGCTCCATTTCCTTGTCTGGTCTCTGCCTCTTGTCCACCTGCCTGGTCTGCCTCTTTCCCACCTGTCTCTTTTTTCTCCATTTGCCTGCCTGGTCTGTCCCTTGTCCACCTGTCTCTTTTTTCTCCATTTGCTTGTCTGGTCTGCCCCTTGCCCACCTGTCCCTCTTTGCTCCATTTCCTTGTCTGGTCTCTGCCTCTTGTCCACCTGCCTGGTCTGCCTCTTGCCCACCTGTGCCTCTTTGCTCCATTTCTTTGTCTGGTCTCTGCCTCTTGTCCACCTGTCTGGTCTGCCTCTTGTCCACCTGTCTCTTTTTTCTCCATTTGCTTGTCTGGTCTGCCTCTTGCCCACCTGTCCCTCTTTGCTCCATTTGCCTGTCTGGTCTGTCCCTTGTCCACCTGTCTCTTTTTTCTCCATTTGCTTGTCTGGTCTGTCCCTTGGCCACCTGTCCCTCTTTGCTCCATTTGCCTGTCTGGTCTGTCCCTTGTCCACCTGTCTCTTTTTTCTCCATTTGCTTGTCTGGTCTGCCTCTTGGCCACCTGTCCCTCTTTGCTCCATTTCCTTGTCTGGTCTCTGCCTCTTGTCCACCTGCCTGGTCTGCCTCTTGCCCACCTGTGCCTCTTTGCTCCATTTCCTTGTCTGGTCTCTGCCTCTTGTCCACCTGCCTGGTCTGCCTCTTGCCCACCTGTCCCTCTTTGCTCCATTTCCTTGTCTGGTCTCTGCCTCTTGTCCACCTGCCTGGTCTGCCTCTTGCCCACCTGTCCCTCTTTGCTCCATTTCCTTGTCTGGTCTCTGCCTCTTGTCCACCTGTCTGGTCTGCCTCTTGTCCACCTGCTTTCAGCATAGGCTGCTGACTGTCATCCAGGTCTTTCAACAGCCCAGTCCGTACTATTAAAAAGAGTGAAAGGTTCTTCAAGCCAAGGAAGATGAATTTATTGCCACATTAATTGTAAAGAAGGTGTATTCACCTGTATGATTGTCTAAGACAGCGAAGACATTTTGTTTTCATAGAATATCTGAAACTTCCATTTGATTAAAATGGATTTGAATAGAGCTCGAGCATCGATCAAATGGTCTTCGAGTCGTCATGCCCCACGAGTGGAATTGAT